>NW_015536630.1:698396-700585 GCF_001515605.1 Sinocyclocheilus anshuiensis | reverse complement strand
TCCTAATGATTTTTGGCATAAAAGAAAAATCAATAATTTTGACCCATACAATGTTTTTTGGCTATTGCTACAAATATACCCCAGCGACTTAAGACTGGTTTTGTGCTCCAGGGTCACATTTGTGTTTAGTTTTAAGTTTTTCACCTAATTAATTTCAGATTTATTTCAGTTTATTTATTTTAATTAACAGAATTCAGAATTTACATTTTTTAATTAACAGAAAGGGTTTTATTTTATTTTATTTTATTGTATTTTTATATATTACTATTTAGGTTTAATTTATTTCTATTTCAGTTTTAGTTTCAGTTTTAGATTTATTAATTTCCAGTTAGTAATTTTACTGCTTCAGCTTAAACTTATTTTAGTTAGTTGCCAATGCAACATTTCTCATTTTCCTTTAGTTTAAGATTTTCAGCAAATTTATTTTCAGATTTATTTAAATTAACAAAAATGTTTTTAATAGTGTAAGTACCAATAACCAATAATAACCCTGATTAAACAAGCTAGAAATTAACCCTAATGTTCTGTTCTGGGTCTGCACTAAACATTGGGGGGGGGGGGTGACTATGTCGGAGGAAGGTATCAAAAGATTTGAAGAGAATATTTGAATATTTCAGAGACACACACCTTGTCCATGTCCTGTTTGAAGCTGGCATACACATTGTGGCTCTTAGACACCGTTCCTTGGAATTCATCAAACTTCTCAGAATATACTGCAAGCTGACAGAAAAGAAATTTGTTAATTTCTGAACAAACATGATTCGAGAGAACAATAGTGATGTGTATTATTTGATGTAAATTTACCTGAGCCTTCATGTCAGTCTCTTGTTCTTTCAGAAGTTTAACCTGTATTTTGGCCTCTGCAGTCTGCTTCAGTAACTGGAGAAAAATAATAGATCTGAAGTAAGTAAACAATCCCAGAAAACAACAGTAAACTTATTTCAGGAGTTACCTGCATTGCACAATGGCAGTAATGCATTGTTTATACGTCACTGGACTCAAACTAGCAGAAATATAATTTGTGCAATAAAAGTACATTTTATTATATGAAATCTTGAGATGTTTTACTCACATGTTCCTTCTCCAGCTTGTGTCTCTCCTCAGCTTCTTTGAGCATCATGTTGGCCTTTGTGAGTTTTGTCTCCAGTAATTTCTGCTGCAGGTCTCTGTGCTTGAACACTTTTTCAAGATTCTGCATGAAGGCCAAAACACAACTTCTCAGTCTTTATTAAATGTATTTATTGCTATCCACATGCTATTTAAAGGAATAGTTCACCCACATATTCATAACAAAAAAACAAAAAATGTACTCATCATGTAGATGAGTTTGTTTCTTCAACTGAACAGGTTTGGAGAAATGTAGCATTCCATCACTTGCTCACCAGTGGATCCTCTTGCAGTGAATGGGTGCCGTCAGAATGAGAGTCCAAACAGCTGATAAAAACATCACAATAATCCACAAGTAATCCACACCACTGCAGTCCATCAGATAACATCTTGTGAGGTGTAAAGCGTCATTTTTGTAAGAAACAAATCCATTATTAAGATGAATTATCAAGGCATTTTAGGTTTTAACCATTGCTTCTGGCAAAAATAGTCCATAATCCATAATAATGCTTCCTCCAGTGAAAAAGTCCTTCCCCGGTTGTCCTCTCACATCAAAATCTACCCATATGTGCTTAGAATGGTTTTGGACTGTTTTCACTTGTAAACAGTGCTTGCCTTGATCTGTGCATATTTCTCTCCTGATTCAACAGTTTGAAGTTAAAAAATATCGTAATGGTGGATTTGTCTCTTAAAGGGGTCATATGATGCGATTTCAAGTTTTCCTTTCTCTTTGGAGTGTTACAAGCTGTTTGTGAATAGATAAGATCCCTAAAGTTGCAAAGACTAAAGTCTTAAACCCAAAGAGATATTCTTTATAAAAGTTAAGACTCATCCATGCCCTCCTAAAACGCCTCGTTTAAACACGTCCCCACATGTCTACGTCACTCTGTGGGAAGATTTGCATAACACCGCCTAAATAATTTTGATTCTCGCTGTAGTATTGTTGCCGCCGCAACCGCCATATCGTGGAGATGCTGTGTGTTTCGTTGTGAAAGCGAAACTACTTTGTTTGGCCTTCCAAAAGAGAACACAACTAGAAATCAGGGGTTAAGTTGTATTTACAACACTGTTCCAGAACAGTT
>NW_015536630.1:673940-698005 GCF_001515605.1 Sinocyclocheilus anshuiensis | reverse complement strand
GAGCTTTGTAAAAATCGACGCGTTTCAGAAAGGCGGGGCATAGAGGAGCAACAATAATGTACAGTATGCAGCTTTTTGCTTCTCAAGATGTTAACTGATGGACTGGAGTGGATTACTTGTGATGTTTTTATCAGCTGTTTGGTCTCATTCTGACGGCACCCATTCACTGCAGAGGATCCATTGGTGAGGGATTCATTGGTAATGCTAAATTTCTCCAAATCTGTTCCGATAAAGAAACACACTCATCTACATCTTGGACAAATTTCATTTTGTTTACCTTCATGTGATAAAATAACTAACACTGAAATAAAAATTAATAAAAAAAACTATATGGATTTATTTAAAAAAAGAAAATAGAAAAAAATGTTTTTTTTTTTTTTAAATAATACATTATAACAAAGTAATAGTAATAATAAATGCTTTAAATGATGTGATCTCAGGTCAAACCAGAGTGACGTCCTGTAGTTTTCTCTCACCGCCTCTCGCTGGTCATATTTAGATATGAGGTCCTTGAGTTTCTCAGCCAGGTCGTTGTTCTCCTGGCACAGTTTGTTGTTTCGGCTGCTGTGCTCCTCGATCTGGGCCTGGATGTCCGTCAGCGTGCTCTGGAAATGTGTGGTGATTTCCTTCCGCTTCAGGTCATCTTCACGGCACCGCTGTAGAGTTTCCTCCTGCACCAAATTCATGATGGTGGATACGAGTTGTTTGTCAATGTTTTAAAGTTTTATAAACATAACTTTATCATTTATTTAAAATGTTTTTATTAGAGTATGAAGACTTTCTACTTCAAAATGTCATGTTAAATTCAACGTATTACATGTTATGTGTGAATTTATTAGCAATTTCTGAGTGAAAATTGTTTTAGAGTAAACCCTACAATAAATTTTTTTCAGTGTATTGTGATTTTGTATAGTAAAAAACTGGTTTCAGTGCAACTTCTTAACACTGAAGAACGTTTCAAAATGGAAAACACGACCCTTATACTGTCACACTTTTGATTTTTAATATCGATTACAGGTTTTGATTTGTGCTCATTAGCAGATACCGGTGGCTCAAACAAGCTCAGATGTTTTAACACAATCATATCCATGATATTGTCACCTTTAGCGTCTTGTTGTGTCTTTGCAGCTCTCTGCACAGGCCTTCTAGTTTGCTGCGGGCCAGAACGGCTCGGCTGTGTTCGCTCTGAAGCTGATCCTTCTCCTTCAGCACCTGGAGAAGTTTCTTCTGCAGGACCTTCAGCTGTTTCTGGTCCGAGCGGTGCTCCTCCAACTGCAGGTTACATGTACACATAATATAATTATGATCTCTTTTATTTAAGAGAACGCCATCTCAATATAATATATCTCAAACCATAAGCTGAAAAGACAGCTTAGAAAGTTTTATGGAAATTACTTTATTTATTTATGTGTTTGTTTCATTATTTATTTATTTTACTATTATTTAAATATTTATTTAAGTTTGTTTTTTACATTGCAAAAGTAGAAAAGTTCAATTTTTATGAAAACAAAGGCAGAACATTGTTGATTATTGTCTTTAGTAGTTCAGTGTGTTTTTTGATGAGAGCCTCGGCTATTTATTTTTATTTTTTTAATTAAATGGAAATGTACAATACAAGACAGCCTAATATAGGACAACCCTAAACAAGACTGTGCTGAAATAAAATATATTTTACAATATGAGTCAAATGCAAAGTCTTTCTGTTTTTTTAATATGCTTAATATACTTAACATTATACTTAATAAGTCACAAACATAAGTTTATTTTCTGCTCAATATTTATTATGTTTTATATAGTTAATGTACTATATAAAAAATAGTATTTATTTATTAAGATGATTTTTTATTTTGGAAATGGAAATGTTATTTTATTATTTATTTATATTTAGAAATGATTTATTGGAAATGTATAAGACCGGTTACTATAGGACAATCCAAAACAAAACTGCACTGAAATAAAAGAATTTTAACATAGAAGGATGCAAGGTCTCTCTATTTCTTAATATACTTAAAATGTTTTCACAAAGTCAAAAAAAAAGGGTTAATTTAAAAAGGGTCTGATTTTTCCAAATGCAGGTGTGAATATTTACCTTTTTTCATTTAACTATTTTTAATGAGGTAGCTTGTCATTTATTTTTATGTTTCAAAGGCAGAACATTGCTGATGATTGTACTCACCAGATCAGCGTGTTTTTTAATGAGAGCCTCCAGTTTCTGCTCAGGGCTTCCGAGTTTATTCAGGCTCTGCATGAGCATCATGGCTTCCTTCCCTGTGATTAGTTACACAATGTTGTTTGGTCACACAGTTTGATAGCATTAGGTAGGAAAATAATTTGATTTAATTGATCACTAATGACATTTCAAATAGAGTAACATGTGACTCACCGAGGCCTTTCAGCATCTTCTTCTCCATTTTCTGGTCTTTGGTCTTGTCTGGAACGGCCTCTTCCTCAACATCCTCAGCCTCACCTGGCTGTTCGGTGACCTGATAGGTGCTGAGGATGTCCTCCAGCTGCTGACTCAGATCCTCGGTGAGGTCATGGGTCACTTCAGCCTTGGTGTCACCGTTTGTAGACTGGGAACAACTCTCCATTCTGATGGAAATCTGCTACTGAGAAAGGATAGAGGCAGTCAAAGATGATGAGATAAATCTGTTTTTAGATTGAACAACAGAGCCATTCACATCACAGGTTTGGATTCCGATTAAATGTTGTTAGTAGTATAAGTGTGATTCTTTTCTTGTTTTTTTTGTTCACTTTGAAACTATTTTCACTCAGAAATTGCTAGTAAATTTCACAAACAATTCAAGAAACAGCAAGTGACACATTGAAATAAACAAGAAATTTGAACTAGAATGATTGAAATAGTAATCTTTAATTTATTTGCAACTTTAAATTATTTGCAATAATTTTTATACAGTGTGCTTGAAATGAAACAAAATGAAAAATGTATCACAATTTTTGATATTGTTTAATGTGATGGTAATGGTTTCTGTTTTTGGAGAAATTCGTTTAACTTTTTATTTAGAAGTTAGTCTACTTTGATTAATAAAATACAATGAAATACATCTTTTAAATATTTTTGTGAATGAATGAATTATAGAAATTCATACTTTTAATACTTTTTGTAAAAACGAAACCATTTTGTAAAATGTTAGGCATGATCCCAGCAAAAGTAAATTGTTTTTAGAACATTTTTAATGTTCCCATTAAGTTATGAAAACATTCTTTGTAAATGTTCTCTGGACATTCAAAACGTTGAGTTTTTTAAATGTTGTAAAAAAAAATGTTCTTAGTTATGGGAATCTTAACTAACATTCCATTTTATAATTTTGGAAAAATTATGAGGATTTTACGTTTAACATTCTGAAACAAGTAATAACATTTAAAGATTATAGGGTGGTTGTGTACACACACTGCCAACACACATTTCAGTTACAACTTGTAAAAGTGCATTATATGACCCCTTTAAAAAAAGAAAGATGAACATCCAACTATAACATTTTTGAGAAAAAAAACATTCCATAAGTGATGCAGTTTTTGTGCTAATGTTTAAGAACATTATTAAAGACCACATAATTTTGAATGAACATTCTATTCCTGTTTCTGGAAGAACGCTGGTTCATAACTTTGAGAGGCCCTTGCCAGAACTTTCTGAGAACGTTCCCTGTTATAGATGGGATGCTAATGAAATGCAATAGCAGGGACAGCAATTTTAGGTTCTAAACTAATGAACAAATTGTATACATACGATATAATGAAGTAGAATTTCCATGATTGTATCAGTATTCATAAATGATTTAAAATTAAACATACTTTAAACTTTAAAACTACAGCTTTAAAGGAATCTTTCTTAGAAAAGTTCTTGAAAATCACCCATATATGTTTAAAAGTGCACACAGTCAGATCAGATCATGAAGTGCGATGACTGCTTTATGTGTATTTGCTCTTAATTATTGTGGTTATTTGTCCTCTGACTGTCTGTTTGCCCTGTTCATCTGGTTAAATTTAGCCGCTCTGTCCAGGCTGATAACTCCCCCTTTCACAAGCACCTGTTCATGGCCTGGAGTCTATTTCAAGAGACTCTCAATATGGTCAACTTGTCTGTTTATTCTCCAGCATGTCAGCGTTCATGAGTGTTCAAATGGTATGTTGTAAAATTGCATTGCACATTTAATAAAAAGTAATTTTTAAAAAAATGCAAAATATTTGTATATTTCAGAATGTTTTTCTGCCTTCCAGTTGTTGACCTACACTGAACCTTCATGCATTTGAATATATTTCCATTCCTCTTGCTCTGATATCTTCAAGGATTCAACAGACACACAAGACTTTAACACAGAAACTGAGTCTAAAAACACATGCTGTGTTACACTGAAACATGCTTTTCATGCTGAACACATGTGGATATATATATATATATATATTTACCTTTACTGTATGACAATCAAACATGCAGTCAAACCACGTTTTAAAAGCTATGAAGTGCATGAGATGTTGAGTAAAGTTCAGGAGACGTGAGGAAACACTTACCAGCAGGAGCAGTGAGTGAGTGAGTGAGAGGAGCAGAAGCTCTCAGAGCGGCTGACAGGACAAATGCAGCAGCTGCGGGAGGCAGATAGACCTCAAAATAATCAGGAGGGATCGTCCAGCACGCTGAGACTCAAATCATGCTCTGTAGATTGAGAATATCTGCGTGAAAATCTGTCAAACACGGTCTGATTGTTGTGAAATCTGCAGACATGAAAGACAAAGGCAAACATGTTTCAAAACAAATCAGAGCATTTTAGAGATTGACTATTATAATAGGAAATTGAGAATCTCATGAAATGTCAAGAAGTCCAGCTGTATTTTTGTTTTTGCTGTTGTTGTTTTTGTTTTTTTTTTGCATTGTGAGATTAGTAGTTTAATATAAATTAAGCATATTTTCTCGCAGTTTCTCACTCTAATAACATAAATGTGGGGTAAAAAATGATATGTGTGTGTGTGTGTGTGTGTGTGTGTGGTTGGTTAGTTGTATTTGTGGTTGTTTTTTTTTCATTGTACAAGAAAAACACATACTAAGACATTATTAAAAAAGAATATTAATATTGTTAGGATCACAGTATTGTTACCAGACATGTATGCTATGAAAATATATGCAAACAAAATTCTTTAATTTCACAAATGTTTTGTGTTTTCCCTTTGTTTTAATAACAACTATATACAATATTATATAGTTACAGTTAATTATAACTTTTAATTAATGCTTATTTAAATGATATTATAACATGAAATTGTGAATCTCATGAAATGTCAAGAATATGTCACATTTCAATTTATTAATTGATTGATTGAGTTATTGATGGATTTTTGTATTGTGGGATTTGTTTCATGACAACTAAGTATATTTTCTTGCCATTTTCCATTATTGTCATGTAATAAAAAAACGAATTCTCATGAATTTAACATGGAAAAAATATAATAATATTATTTAAATTGTATAAAAAGTATTTGTGCAGCATGTTTGTATTCATGGTACTACCTTCAGTCTATGCTGATTTAAATCTGCAGTATTTTGCTATTCTGCAGTAATGTGCTTAATTATAATGAAATAATGTAACAAATGCAAAATATAAAAAAATAACTTTTAAAATTATTTTAAAAAGACCAAATAATTTGAAAAGTATGCATGCACAGTAAGCATACAACTCCAATATTTACTTCAAAAGTTCTTCATTATACAGTCCACTGCAGTTCTAGTAACCAATGCTCTGAGCAGCACAGATATTCTGACCAGGCCTCCAATAATCTCAGAGTGAAAAGAGTCTATCGGCAGAGCGGCACGTTTTCAGGATCGCACGGTATGACCCTCTGTTTGCATGGAATTGCACAGATCGCATATGAAAGCCACATGGATAAATACTGATCTTTTCATTAGTGAATTCATCAGCTTTGATATGTGACAGCGCTGGGACAGACAATTATCTCCCATGAGGTCTTGCTTTATGCTTGGTTAAATGTGGAGGACAAACTGTCCACCTGGGATCAGGCTGGTAAGTTTTCAAAATATAATCAAAATGAATTTATTTCTTGTTTGTTCATTCTGGTGATGCTTTTTAAATCAAACTAGAAAATGCTACATGCAAAAATGACTTAGTATGCATGCATGTTTGCATATTCATGCAACTTCCAAAAAAAGGCATAAGCAATATTTTAAAAACATTTACAAGCTTGTTTTGAAAACATCAGCTGTTGCATTTGTTTTATTTCCATGTCTACATTTCTTTAATTTCACTTTAAGCCTTACATTTGTTGTATTTTTGTCAGCTGTTCCCCCATTATGCCTCAAAGGCCTGTTTATTTTTTTCTGCTGACGTAGTTGAATGGGGATTATGTGTGGACCACATGTCCAGTCCCTTTGTTTTTCCCTTTTTGTTGTCTTTTTGTACCTCGTGGGTAGCTAAATGGAGGAAGGTAGAGCAGATGAAAGGGAAATATGCAGCACAGGTCAACAGGAGCCGCAGCGTTTGAGCAGAAGGCATCAGGTCTGAAATGAGGGCCAAGCATTACAGAGTAATTCAACTTAAAGAAAAAAGACATTATCATGTCCTTAAACTACATCAAGAACTTCTATGAGGGATGTGTAAGTACAAGACAATGTGTGTCGGTTTCATTTTTATTTTATTTTTTCTGATGTTTCACTATTTTTGTGGCAAAATCAAGAAATCACATTATTAGGTTTTCTGCATTTTAATAGCCTATATTTAGTTTTAATGGATGCTTCATACTAGCGACAAAATGAAGTAAACAGATTTTTTAATGTTTTAGATAACATTTGATTTCAACAGTTTTGTTTGTCTCAATGGTCATAATATAGGCTACTAGTTTTGTGTATTTTGCGACTTTAAAGCCCCCTAAAGCTGAGTGGAATTCATTGTCGGTGTAGATGTGCACGACGTGCATTTGTTGCTGCCGTAAAGCAATCGCAGAATTTCGCGGGAATTTTTCAAATTCAGAATTTTAAAATTTCGTAACGAAGCTCTTCGAAACTTTGAATCAATTGAACCAGTTGCTTCACAAAACGAATTACCTTTTCGAAGTGCTCGAAACGCCAAACGCTAGCAACCCATGCTGGTCAAAAATGTGTACGCAACAAAAACTCATGCCAAAACATGCATAAAACTGCCTATAAAAAACCCATTGCAAATGTTTTATTGAAAGTGTAATCTATTAAATGCAAATAACAAATCACCATAGTGTCTGTAGCCTATAATATGTGTATATAGGCTATGGTTATACGTTTAAGACTACTCTTCCTTTTTTATTATACAGATGTGTCATTATTTGTGTCATTAAAAATGTATACAAAATTATTAAATCGACCCCAGAATCAGGTAAAAAAAAACAAAAAAACATACTGGTTCATGACTTCACTGAGCTGACAACTGAAATATCTAAAACATTTCGAAAAAGTTGTGACGTCACGAAGTCTCGTTTACTGAAATCACGTGACTTCGGCAGTTTGACATTTGCTCCGAATCACTGATTCGAAACAAATGATTCCCAAAGCTTCACAAATTAGTGATTTGAGCTAGGTGGGCGTGGTTTCAGCAACCAGCTCCCGCCTCTTTGCCCATTTTCGATTATCCAGGAGTGACGAGCGGTGACGCACTGCCAAGATGGCGATGGCCAGCTCCGCATACTTTAGGCTTCAAAACACTCGTCGGAAGTCTACGGGTTACGTCATTGAACATTAAAGCATGTCAACATATTCTGTTACACCAAATACACAAAATAATGATCTTTAAAAAAAGCATCATATGACCCCTTTAAAATCGCTGGGGTAGCGTGGGAAAGCCATTTGCTTTATGATAGTTTGAAACTGTTATTTTAAGGTTAAAAAAAAAATAATATATATATATATATATATAGCCTATATGAAGTTGCTTTAAATTATATTGTTGTATGTAGGCTATGTTGTGACGTACTTATTTTGTTTTATCTTGTTTGATTCGCGGTGTTTCTGTAGCTCTGGCCTCCGACTGTGATTGGTCAGTTCCACACCCTGTTTTTCGGCTCCGTGCGCATGTTCTTCCTGGGCGTTCTGGGATTTGCGGTTTACGGGAATGAGGCCCTTCATTTCAGCTGCGACCCCGACAGGAGGGAGCTCAACCTCTTCTGTTACAATCAGTTCAGACTTGTAACGCCGCAGGTAATATTGCAAAAACAGATGGAAAGCTTTAATTGCGTGTGAGATTAAAAAAACAAAACAACAGCCAAGTTTTTACTAGAACTAAGGTTTTGAGTCAAGAAAGATTGGACGGTGTTCTCAGACTTTAACATAATGTAAAACAAGTTGTCACATACAGTTTAAATGTTGTAATTTTATAATTCATAGTTTCTTTTGGCCTAAACTATTTGTACAATCATTTTATGGTTTTATTTTATTTAAAACTTAGCCTATGTAAAACATGGTTATTTAATGACAGGTTCAACATGCCCCATTATCAGGCTATTTTATTTAGGAAATATTCTGAAATATTATTACAATTCAAATGTACTGTTTTCTGTTTGAATATATTTTAAAATGTAATTTATCCCTGTGATGCAAAGATAATTTTCAGCATCATTACTCCAGTCTTAAGTGTATAATATTTTTTAATTGTATTTCTTAATATTTTTTTATGGAAATCATGATACATTACCCTTCAAAAGTTTGGGGTAAGTAAGATTTAAAAATATCTTTATTCAGCAAGAATGCAGTTAATTGATCAAAAGTCACAGTAAAGACATTTATATTACAAAAGATTTCTGGTTATTTATTTTTTATTTATTTATTTTCTCTCTCTCTCTTTTTTTTTTTGCAAGAAAGGTTTACAAAGCTATTTACCATTTACAAAAAATGGACCTACCTTACAAAATATTAATTGTGGAAAACTTTTGTTTTTGCAGGTGTTTTGGGCCCTGCAGCTAGTGACGGTTCTTGTTCCAGAGGCCGTATTCCATCTGTATGCGGCATATAAAAACATAGACCAAGAGGATATTCTGGAACGACCAACATACAGTGTTCTACATCATTTCTCTACTGCTACGGATCGTCCTGGAGGTGGCAGCATTCTGGCTCCAGATTCGTCTCTTTGGATTCCTGGTTCATTCGCTGTACTTCTGTGATGCCAGTTCACTCGACAAGACATTCAACTTCACCAAGTGTATGGTACCTGAGCACTTTGAAAAGACCATCTTCCTCAGTGCAATGTACATTTTCACCATTATCACCATGATTTTGTGTATGGCTGAGATTTTTGAAATCCTCTGCAGAAGGCTGGGCTATTTAACACATCAATGAAAATCAACAACTTGAAAACCCAAAAGAATGCAAATGTAAAGGACATTTTTCATATAATCAAACTGCATGATTGCATGCCTTCCATCCAGGGGTTTTGACTATTTTCTACCTTACTGTGAATGAAACACTGAGAGGCAGAAATAAGTGTTTGTAAATATTTTGCACAATAATAATTTTTAAAAGTAAACATTTTACTTATTCTCTAAAATAATCAATGACTTGTTTTGTCATGAAACGTCACCGCCTTGTGTATTATTGTAGATGTATGTTTCATTACAAATATTAAATGTCCAATTAAACTTTTCACTGAAATGGTTATGCTTATTATAGAATTAGTGATTTAGAAAAATACAAAATAATGCAAAAAGAAGCATATGATTATGTGCTAAGTAATCGGGATATTTAAAACATTAGAGATGAAAATATATTTACTTCTCTGGTTTGTTTATTATTATTATTAAATATTATGCATATTTCATTTTGAGGTAAGAACACTGTGAACAAGTTTTTATAATAGAACTTTAATTTCATTTTTTTCTAAAGGACATCTTGTAATCAAGAGTAAAACAAAAACAATTAAATAAGAAGAAATCAGCTGCCTTTATGGGCAAAACAAAAGAAATATTCATGAACTTCTATAAATGATGACCATGTACCAGTCCATAAGATACATAACAGCTGTAATTTCTAAAATGCCATAAATTCAACCTAGATACCTCAAAATCTTTAATATGTAATACTGTAAACATAACATGAAAGTTCCTTCAGTATAAACTCAGTTTAACTTCACCATCTCAACATTTTTAAATACTCAGACTATTAATTTAAATACCATAAACTGCCTGCTACTTCATATGATATCCGTATGTTTAATATGAGACAGCACTTATACCTTCTTTAAAGACATTTAAAATGACAGGCTAAAAATTCATACATTCAAACAGTCAGACAATTTCACCAGACAAGACCCCTTCATCTGATGGCAAGAAAAACCTGAAAAAGCAGCTATCCCTTCAAATATACAATTCATTTTTGTTTACTTCAACACGAGCCACTCTTCAAAAGTAATTACAGTACATGATAGCGATTACGTGTGTGTATTTGTGTAAATACGTACGTGCATATATGTGTATGTGCACATATAATTGACTTAACAGTGACTGGAATGTTGAGCCATATGATTAATTCAATGAAAAATAATTTAAAAGAGCTTCAATATTGAGGACACGGCATTCAGTCTATCAGTTCGCAAGAAAGTGCTTCGAATAGTCATCTTAATGCATGATACTTACCGCTTTTTATATAATAATATGATGTCATGTGCAGGTCTATATTAAAAATGCCTTATAATGACATTTCTTTAAGTGCAGAAAAATCTAAAGTATGATACATTTAGAAAAATACTATATGGTGGAGGTGGTTTAAACTGTTTAAAGAATTTATCAACACTTTTGGGTTCATAATCTTGAACGCACATAATGCGGTTAAGTTATAAATGTGCCAGCAAAAATATACAACAGCATACAAAGCAATGTCATAGCACAGCTTAATGCAAACTTTAACGTACGTAATAAATGCAATCTCAAAAAGCAACCACGGTACCTCATATTAGTTCAACTTAATGACCACCACTATTGTTAAGTGCATAAACAGGGTACATCGAATGACTTTCTCTCATCGAGGGATATGCAAACATCTTCTTAAAAGGCACAAGCAAAAGTCAAAGACGATTTCAGTAAGAACGGTGACTGGCGTTTTGTATACTTGGGACGCAAATGATGCACTTCCAGTCCTGTGAAACTCAGAACTATCGTTTTCATGAAATATTGATACAATTTTTTTGCATGTATTGTTGCAAATATGCATGTTTATAGTTGTAACTGATATGGCAGGAGAATATGGCATGTGCATTGAACATAAATGCAAGATGTTGTGCATATTCTGTGTATTATGTTTCTGCCTATGTTATCTGAACTCCTTGGTCAGACTCTAACGCCAAAAACACACTCTAAGCAAGTTTGATTTTGTGCATCTTTGTCTTCCGAAGTGTGTCAGGCTGTAAGGGGGCGTTAAAGGTCAGCTACTGAGCAAGTTAGTTTAAGTTTGTTAAACTTTACAGCAGCTACCTGAATAATAAAACATCTGGGTTAATGGCACAGACACTTAAAGGTAACTCTATCGCCCCCTTGAGTACAGAAGTTTGCTACCGCCAGTACAACACAAGAACCCACGTAATGTATGTTGAACGCAACCACTGAATACTTGCATAAAATATGTTTCTGGTCTGAGCTTGAATTTTAGTTTTACTTCTGAATGCGATTATATAGTGCTTACAAAGTTAGCTTTTAGGCAGTTTATCAGCGGCATCTTCAGATGTGATTCTGAGGGACGCAATAGCTTTTGCACAGATGTAGACGCTCTCCTCCTTCTTATCGTCTTTGCTAGGAAGGCCAGTGGAAGAGGTTGCTATTTCTCCACTGCAGGCCTCTCCAGGATCTAGGACAGGGGCTGAGGTCCGGCCAGAACTAGCCGTTTCTAATATGTTCCCCTGTGGATTTGACGGGGGCAAATTTCTCTCCCCAGCAGCACCAGATGTCGACATTGTGGGCATTCTTATCCCCCCAATAGGGATTATTGGAACAGGCGTTGGCACCTGTCCTTGAGAGTGCAAAGGCAAATGGCTGAAGATGTCTGGCTGCAGGGTTGTGGACAGATCTTGACTGCTGCATAGGCCGACAGGAACATACAGATTCTGAGGAGTATCCCCTTGATCCTGAAAAAAAGTGATGTTGTTCATGATGCCGACCAATTCCTTCTGATGTGTAAACTATTTTCAGAGAATTAAATAAAGTCATCGGACTTGGTGTAGATTTGGTGTGAATTTAAAATATATATATTTATTCTGTTATGCCATTAAGGCGTGGCACCAGAATTGACTCTATAGCAATTTTTTACCCAAAAATGCTGGTGTTATTCTGGCATTATATTCTTTATGCAGATTTTATTCTATCATTAAGATTTTTATTCTACAAAGAAAGTTTATAATGATCACGACTGTCAGAAAGAACTAAAAACACTATTAAAAATGATAAAAATTGGTGCCAGGTTTGATGTCATTGATGCCAAAAGGTTTCAATATGAATAAAATGATATATCAACAGTTAATAGTTTACAACTTATGAGGTACACTTTGTCTCCAAAAGCAATGTGTAAAATGCAACATGCTTTCCTGTAGCTAAATCAGTAGAGCATGGTGCTAGCAATGCCAAGGTAATAGGTTCAATTCCCAGGGAAAGCAAGAATTGATTGTGTACCTTGAATGCAATATATGTCGTATTGGGTAAAAGCATGCGTAAATGTAAATCTTAAAGCATACCATTCCGGTGTCTATTCGCACTCCGATGACCGGTCGAAGGGGAGAAGCTTGAAATCTCACACTCCTTCCTGGATCCGTGAGGGTCCTGTGCTGAAAACACCCCCTCTGTGGGGACACTGCCCTGAGCACCCCTTTTTGTCGACCCAGCGGAGACTGCGCTCGTTGCCCCGATGGGTCCGAACATGTAGGCCTTACAGGTGACAGCTGCCGGATAGGTGAAAAATCCCCTCTGATGCTCAGATCTCTCCTTGGAGAAACGGCCCTTAAAGGAGATGAATCACGGCTTGACAAAAGGTGACGTTGTGGTGAGAGATCTCCTCTCGGGGACATGTACCTCTGGCGAGGTGAATCCCAACAAGGCGACAGCAGCTGAGGTGGGCAAGGCTCAGAGGGACTGCTTGACTGCTCAAAGGTCTGATCATCATCAATACTCGGAGAAGAAACTCCAAGCTGTTCCTTCGGTGGATTGCAGCTTGGGTCAAAGAGTTTAGGGAGACAGCTAGACAGACATGGCTTGTTGACTGCATAGGACTGAGGACTTGTGCTTCTGGACAATGTTTTTGGTGTAGAATCACCATCACATTCATCATCTTCATCATCATCTGGTTCACCCTCATCGACGCCATCAGAATTTTCTGCATCTGAGAACTGATGTTTAATGGTTGTTTCCACTGACATGATGCCTAGGGACTTCTGTGTGTCATCTACACAGGCAGTAAGAGCAGAAAATGAAATTAGTGCTTCTAACATTCTCCTAACATTTAGAACAATGTTGGAACTAGTTTGTGGCGCTTAAGGCTCTTAAAAATGAACTAAGCTAGACTGAAACCTATCTTTTACATCTGCATGAAAAAGTAGTTAAAAAAAAGGTTCCTACCAGCATCCTCTGTATTGTCCATGGCTGTGGTTGAAACTCCAAGTTCAAGGCATTTCTTCGTGTGAGCTTTTGACTTCATATGCTTGGTGAGATTCCCTAAATAAAACAGGGGTTATTTTTCTATCCCAATCTTTTGCAATCATGCTTGAATGTGAATGTGGTAAAGCCAACCTTTAGTTTTGAAAGCAAAGTTGCAGCACTTGCAGATGTATGGTCTCACATCCGTGTGCGTTCGAATGTGTTTCTTGAGCATGCTTGGCTTCTTACAACGAATACCACACTCTTCACATATATACTTTCCCCGACCACGGCCTCTCACGTACACATATTCCTCATTGGACTTATAACTGATAGAGAAAAAACAACCAGAACTTTTTCATTTCGATGCGTTACTACAGTCACATATGAACATCAGCATGATCAAATTACATATTCATACCCTCCTTCAAAAATCTTCACACGGACTGGCTCTGCTTGCCGTATGGTGGACGCCACATCTTCTCGTAAATATTTGCACCTCTGGCTAATGTCTCTTAGCCTCACATCTTGCTTTGTATCTTCCTCTCTGTAGTCCAGCGTTACCTGCAATAGTGCAACAGACCTTATGGAACAGATGGCTAAATAACGTACAGGTAAATATAGCACAGCAGCAAGTGGCAAATCAACTAAAACCTACAAAAGATAACATACTTGTTCTTGCTTCAGTCTCCAGGGGGTGGAGGTCACTAGTAGTCCAGGTTGATACATGCTAGCGATTGAATAAATAGCATCCTGCCTCCTCTGTTTGGATCGGAGAAGAGCAAGAACCATCCCAGTGCTAAGATCAGCTGGGTTAGGGTTACGGCATTTCACAAACCACGAGGCGTACTCTGAAAAATTTGCAGCTGTTTGGGTACTATTTGGCTTAGTGGAGTTGAGATAGCACCAGCTCACACAAGTAGTAGTGTGAAGACCTGGAAACTTGGAGAACAGTAAAGCACCAGTGATTGCCGAGTGCACTGCACCTATACCAGAACCAGGACGATTACTAGCCATCATGAGTTCAGGTGTTGGTTTTTGTTCCATCATAGCAGCACCTTGAGGAATTCTGGCAGGAGATTGTAAGTCTGGATTGCTGTAAAAGTCTTGGCTGGGCTCGTCCATATCTACCTCCTCAGTGGGTTCACATGTCTCTGGGGTGCTTCCTGATTTGAAAGCTTTCTTGGGACTTTCTTTTTCACCTTCAAGATTTCCTAACTCCACAGCACTAAGCTCTTCAACAATCTGTCCATAAATGTTCTCATCTTTGACTCGTTTCTGCTGCTTTGCTTCGATGAAAAGTTCAATGCTACTTGCAGGTGAGAGCATGCGCTTGTTTGCTCCACCACTGGGGGCCTCTGTAGTTGAGATGGTTTTGGAGGTCAAGGATAGAGGTATGCCTGTATTTAACTTTGCTGGTGATGCCTGTGGGCTGCGCAGTAGTCGCCTAGGGTGCCCTGATACTGGAGATAGTTCACAACCTGTGTTATTTGGTGGCATGACTATGGCAATACTTTGACAGGGGGAGGATGTTTTGTGTTCTATGTACGACATAGGATTCTGTGTTTGAGAATCCAGAATATGAGGTATACTAGTGTATGTTACGTTCCCATAAGATGGTACTTGCATCTGAATTCTAACAGGAACTAGCAAAGCGGACATACTTTGACTGGCTAATGCTTGCTGAGCTTGCGAAAGCACTGCTATCGTTGACAAAACATTGCCTAAAGTCCGGGAACAATCTTCTTGGGGGTTCCTTAAGCTAATATAAGATTCAACTACCTTGGATTCTTCAGGTTCCTTCTTTATAAAACGCATTACGCTATCCATGTCATGAACATTGCAAACATTGGGTTTAGCATACTGAGATGAGGCTTGCACTGGGCTATATTGTTTGTGCTGGGGAGAAGGACCACCAGAAATCAAAGAATACCTCATTTTCTCAATGGATCCCTCAAGTGTAAATGGTTTGCTTGGTGAGACTGTGCCGCCTTGCATCTCGGGTTCACCACTTAATGATGCCTGCCTAATCAAGAAGGCCCTTCTACGCTCTTTAACCTCATCTTGCCTAGATGTAGATGAAGGAGAAAGACTACCATAATCGAAAGACTTGCTTCGATATCCTGGAACCTCTGAGGGTAAATTATAAGGTGCTTGCTCTGAAGCAGAACGTCTCATCTCTCGGTGATGACCCTGTGAACTTCCTGGTACAGATAAGAACTCCAACGGCTTATTAAACTCATCTGGGTTGGTTTGAGACATAAGGTTAATGGTCTCCTCTCTGTCGAGGGACTGGGAAAAACTTGAGCTGTGAGACAAATTGCTATCTTGACTTGGGCTTCTGGAGAGACTTGTGCAAGCAGATTCAAAACTAGATTCCCCAGAAGAACATTCCATCTCTGCTAATCTCAGGCGTTTCTTTTTGGGTGGTAGCTTTTCCATTGGAAACTGTGATAGGGTCTCACTCCTCTGTGGCCACTGGAACTCTTCAGCATGCTTTTCTCTTTGCTTGACCCCTACTTCTGGAAATTTTTCTGGCCTGTCAGGCTCCACGGTTACTCTAATCTCTGGAACTTGGATACTAGGCTGAGATGTTGGCTGCTTACTCATATGAAGTTTCTGGTGCAGAAAACCACTGCATCCCCATTGCCAGTCTGCTCCTTCTGTTCTGTGACCCTCCATGCTATGCTCCTTTTCCATGAATTTGTAAATGCCAATTTTGTCTAAGGGATATGATCTAACATCACTTGACTTTGCTGAAGAATTTAGTCGGTTTAATGAATTTGTGTGCTGAATGACAGAGATAATATTGCTGCCAGTCCTTCTCTCAGTGTCAGAAAAGGCAGTATCTAAAGTAGTTGGCTTTGTCTCAGTGTCCTCTGAGTGTCCAGAAGGCTTGTCTTGCACATGAAAGTCATCTTCCTCCATGACATTTTTGTCCTTTCTTCGTTTCCTTGTGGAAGTTTCTGATAAATGGCTTGGAAAAATGGAACACAACTCAGTTTCTTGATAGTTTTCAGCACCCATTTTTGGATAATCTACGCCATGAATTTTCAAGTCTGATTTTAAGCTACAAGCCAGATGAGCGTAGCAGTCTGATTCAGCGTGTCCTTCGGTAGCGGAGTGCTCAAACGCAGCTTGCCGCATGAGTCTTCTCATGCCCATTGCGCCCCGGTAGGTGGCATCAGCACCTGTCATTCTCTCATCAAATGAGTTACTGCTTCTTAGCCCTTCTGGGGCATTCAGATTCGAATTAGATGAGGTTGGAAGAGAATTACTGCGCAAGAATACACTACTCTCTGAAGCCGTTTCCAGAAGGTCAGAGCTAGAGATTTGACATTCTTGGTAATCTTCCTCTTGGAAGGACTCTGAATCCATTTTTATTGATCGCACTAGGTCTTTTTTGCTTCTGTGAATGGATGAGTCAGTGTCACCTGGCATTATGCCTTTGTTCAATGTAATCATGAAGCTAGATGTGGCTTCATTTATGTCTGTCATGCAGGTTTGTACAGTGATTGATTGTTTTGGCCTGGTTGTTGGCCTATAACATTTCCCAAACATAATTTCTTGATATGATTTGGCACTTGCATTCGACTGGTTGAACTGTTGCTCAGCACTCTCAGAACGTGAGAAGTATCCTGAATCAGTGCTGCCTTTACTGTATGAACTAGGCAGGGAAAGAGATTGATCAGAGTCTTGATTTTTCTTCTCCGAAAGCCGAAGTACCAGTCTTTGCTTGATGGTGGAGAACTCAACCATTTGGTCCACCTGAGCAATAGCCGCAGGTGCTGTTATTTCCCGGAATTGCCATAAAGATACTTTTCCTGATGACCCCGTTTCCTTTTTGAGTGAAGTTTGAGCAGATAAAGTGGTGTCCTTTTTTGCCAATATACTCCCTTTTTCTTGCACAAAACCCTCTGTTTCTTTGACATGGCTTACTGTATCCGAGGAAAAGTCTTCCACAACTTCTTCATCGGTGTCACTGCTCTGCTCAGCATCAGAATGCATCTCGCCTTCTGCCACCGCCAACTCCTTATCCATATGCTTGCTGTCTTGTTCTGAAAATGAAACCAATCCTGCTTTCACTGCATGGCTGTGAGATTTTCTGTGTTTGTACAGGTTGCTCTTAGTTTTAAAGGAGAAACCACAAGGAATACACGGATATGGTCGTTCGCCGGTATGAGAACGGATGTGCTTCTTCAGTACACTGGGTTTGGCACAAGCTCTGCCACAATACTGGCATACATACTTCCCAGTCTTAACCGACTTCTGCTCCTTTTTGAGAAGGCCCTCTGACAGAAGCTCATATTCCGATTGAAGATATCGTTTGTTTGGGAGAGAAACGTTCTTCCTCCTGAGCTGGATGTGACACTGTTCTCTAGATTTTGAGGTAAGAATATTTCCTGAAGCAAGGACCTGTGACTCCATACCAGGAGATGGACTTACAGCTGGGGTCTGGGTTTGCTCCGCAAGTCTTATTTTGTCCTCTGTGCCAGAGGATTGGCCTCTTTGGGTCATCTCAGATGGCAAGTGTTTTTCTTCATCTTTGAAACCAATAATCTGTTTGGAACATTCCGCATCACCTGAGGTTTTAGCAGCCTCCATGATAAGGATTTGCTATCTACAGTTGCTACATTGCCCTTGGTTTTGTCACAATGAACATCGTCTTGCTTCGATGAAAGTTTCTCTTTTAACGTGGAGGGTTAATCCTTCAGTGCTTTAAACAGTTCCCTGTGATTGTACAGCAGTCAGTCCAACAGCATCATTTTCAAAATTATGAAATAACAACTTCCATATGTTCAGTCAATGCATGATCAGTCAAGTTCTTTATACATGGTCTCCATCCCTATATACATATAAGCCTGGGCACCAAATCCAAATTGTCTGCAAACAGAAAAAACACATGTTGTCAGTAAACAAATTCAAAATGTTTTAAGCATAGAAGAATAACTTGAAGAGTATAATAAAATGCTGGGATAATTATTTAAGTAGAAAAGCCATGCATCTTCAAGCCAAAATGGCCCATAAACTCACCATGCCCTGAGTAGAGTGTTTCTGAAGGCAGTGTGCCAGCACCATCTCTTTGTCTTTCTGAGGTTTGTGATTGATGTGAAGGTCATCTCAAACTGTAAGGTCAGGAATCCCTCCATTAGAGAATTAACCAAACTACAAGTACAACAAGTACATGGCTGTGCAAGCAAAATGAGGGGGGAGGGGAGGAAAGACGATGCAATTTATCTCTGTAACGCCATCATTCATTCTGCACTCTAATCTCTATTTGGAATGTTTTTGCTATTCAAAGGAAAACTCTTGCATTTAAAAAAAAAAGAATATATATATATAATCCTGAAATATGAATGAAGATCAACTGAATAATATAGACTACCATTCAAAAGTTTGGAGTCATCACATTAAAAAAAAAAAAAAATAATAATACTTTTATTTTGCAAGGATGCATTAAATTGAAAGTGGCAGTAAGACATTTACGATGTTACAAAATATTTTTATTTGAAATAAATGCTGCTCTTTTGAGCTTTCTATTCATTCAAGAATCCTGAAAAAAATGTATCATGATTTCTACAAAAATGTTAAGAAGCACAACTGTTTTCAACATTGATAATAATAAAAAATGTTTCTTGAGCACCAAATCAGCATATTACAATGATTTCTGAAGGATCATGTGAGACTGAAGACTGGAGTAATGATGCTGAAAATTCAGCTTTGCCATGACCTGAATAAACTATATTTTAAAATACATTAAAATATAACAGTTATTTGAAATAGTAATCTTTCACAATGTTATCTTTTACTGTATTTTTGATTAAATAAAACATCCTTGGTGAGCTTTTAAGACTTCTTTCAAAAACATTAAAATAACCCGTTATTGAATCTTGTTTCATCTTCAGAAGAACAATAAATCACATTCACACTTATTTTTTTCTTAGTGCATTACAAAAGCTACAAAATGAAGAAACACTTGTTGAATCTGCACCAAAAAAAAACAACAGTAAAATACAAGGGCAAATTCTTCTAAATGATTTCATACTGGGTATCTGCCACTGAAAAACCTCATCAACAAAACAAATACATGTTAGGTACTGTACCTTGTAAAGTAAAGTACCCTGTAAAGAGAGTCTAAAGACTAGTGAATGAACCACTGAATCTACATCCGTTATGCAACACAAATGTGTGAACAATTACATTACAGTTTAAATGTTATTGGTCAAAAAAGTCAAAAAGTAGTGCCACAATATTAAACAATAATATTGCAACTTACACCACCTCTGCCTACACTCAAGTGCAAATATAATTACCATCTGCATACATCAGAGTTTGTATAATGAGGTTACATAAGGTTATCTGGTTCAAACCCCTTAACTAGGACATTGAAACTCACAAGCAATCAGAGAAGAAATATCAATCTCCGCCAGGCTATAAAATCTAAAACCAAATCTTGACATGGTTTACAATGAAGTCAAATGTTTCCCACGGGTCGAGTTAGTATCTAAACAGCCTGTCTGTCTGGAGATAGCGACCAGAGGAGAGAGTTGATGTAGGAATGACAAAACACACAGCGATCACATGTGCTTTTTTCAAGGTCAATCTCAATCCTGCGCTGTCCTCAACACATTGGAGGAGAAATATGGTGGATAAACCTGCCAGAGGCTAAATGCACCTTTAAAAACTGGGCTGACAAGTTAAGTGTGTCAGCGGTGTTCGGTATTCAGACACGAGGCAATAATCGCATCAAATCTGTCTTGTAAGTAACATGATGCGATTTCACCGTTTGAGAACAACATCAAAAGTCTGCAAGTGTCCAAGTTTGACCTTCGATCATCCGTTGGATGACCAAGACAAGCATCTGGGTTAACGCATCTACAACAACAACCGGCGCAACATGTCAAAGCCAGAGGCGGGGAAAATGTAACCAGACTCGAGAGAATGTCATTACGTCATGTATCAGCCCCTCTTGGCATCACTACCCGGCGGGATGCCTGGCATCTCATGAAATACAGCTGTGTTGCATCTTAAAACTACAGAAGGAACAAAATGTCCACAGAAGAGCTTCAAAAAAGCAGAGCAGTCAAGGACTGACTTTGACGAGTCACCTGCTTTTGAGTCCCAGTAAGACATACAACACAGTGATTGCCATCAATCTACAAACCTGGTGTCCAAATTCAGCCTTGTCCAATGTCTCCAGTCAAATGCAGCTGTTCTCATAATTCCTGCTTCCCGTATTGCTGTACATCACCTTCAAAAAAAGACAAATGTGCCAGGAATAAGTCTCAACAGTCATCCATGTCTTCCTCAATGAGAGTACATTAGAAGAGCTAAAGATGTAAGCGAGTCACCACAGAAAATACCTCATTGAGATGGGTATCCAGGAACAAAAATAGAAAAGGGGCCCTGCGAAGGGTTATGCAACGTCCCACATTCGAGGCCACTTTGGCATCAGCGCAGGGAGAAGTGAATGGCCATGCTGCTTGTGAAAATGAGTTGGAATCGGGAAGGTTTAGATTAGAATAAAGCATAAAACCTAAACTGCACTGAAATAAAAGATGCAAGCTGTGTATAGGATTGCGATATACAGCAGAAATAGCAAGTAGTGTGCCAATATGCTATTCCGAACACAGCGTTAGACTGAAAATCCTGATAGCTCACATATTAGTCATGTTTAGCTCATGGGTGTGATAAATTATCAGCAGTATCTTAAAAGCAACATGAAATCATAACTAACATTTAAAATACATGTTACTGGCTTTATTTTACATGATTTAGTGATGCACATTATTCCAGAACAAAGTTTGTGCTTTCATCAAAACATAATCAGGCGCCACTTTTTTAGCAGGGCTGGTTCCGGAAGTATTTTTCCCATAGGGCTTTTTAAAAAGTCTTAGTTTGAGAGTTATAAGCCACGAATCAAACCAAACTGCTACGAGGAGAATCACAACATAAACTTTGGTTTGAAGCAAAAAATATATGAAAATTCAGACAAAAGTCAAAGACTCTGAGCTTAACGGCTTTAATGAGGAGATTAAGTACAATCCCATTAAGCATTGCAAATGACAGAATCAAATAAAAACAATGAAGTATAAAATAACTGATTTACAGATGTTGATTTTATATTGAAACAACGTATTGTAGTTTTGCTTTGTTTTTTATTTTTAAAAGTGATTTGAGAGCTTATGTCATTCACAATTCTTCATGGAAGTGGGCAGTTCTTTTGCTTGCCGTGATTCTCTGATTGGTGGAGATTTCTTTGCAGAATCATGGGTATTGTAGTTTTTCACAGGAATTAAGATGTTTAATGATTATTGTAAAAAATAACTTGGCTTCGGCATAAGTATATATCATTGATTAACAATCTCAGAGCTCACAGTAACTCTCTTTAAATAACTGCAAGATTTTATTTAGTCAAATCTTGAATCTTAATAATTGGCTTGCATTGCAAAAAATGATTTTCTTCCTCAGTATTTTGCCTTGTTTTCCAGTACAAATATCACATTCTTAAATCAAGATGCATTTAGCACATATGACAGATATTAAGTCATGTTTTATAAAAAATTAGTTTGGGCTTAAATCAAGGAAAAAATACTTGCCAATTGGGTAAGAAAAGTTTTTTTTATAAAGAATAAGTATTTTTTTTCATACTTTATTGGCAGACATTTCTCTTTTTATAAGCTTAAATGCACTTCATTCTGATTTTTTAAATTTATTTTTAAGCAAAACAACAAGATTAAGATTAAGATCGATATTAAGTGGTTTTAAGATAAAAACATGAATGTTAACTCAAATCTTGAGTCTTAACTTACACTTCAGAAAATGATTTTCTTAGTATTGTTGACTTTTTTCCAGTACAAATATCTAAACATTCTGAAATCAAGATGCATTTTCTTAAGAAGCAAAATTACAAACTTTTCTTGAAAATGTAAGTAAATGTGTCTTGATTTAAGAATGTAATGTATAGATATCTGTATGGGAAAACAAGACAAAATACTTGCTAAGAAAGTCATATTTTGCACTGTACGGTTGTCATCTGGTGGACAATAAAACAAGGCTAAGAAATCCCATAGACTCGCATTGAAGAAAGGAACCAAGTTATAGAAAAGTCCCATCAGAAACAGCACAGAGACACCCAAGCAGTAGTGCAGCATGTTTTGCACAGGCAACTACCACTCTGCGCTTGAATAATGATATTTTGCTGAGTCAGGAAAGCTGTGTGGACGTCTAGTTTATCATATGTTCTAGTACAGAAGCAGTCCTGGAGATCAGTTTATTTACTTTCACAGAATGCAGTAATACATCGTAGTGACACGAGCAGCCAGCGGTGGAGGAACGTTTGCACGCTAATCAAATCACATGCAAATGTGCAGATTTCCACTGGTCAGCAAACGCGTGTGCCTTAGACAGTGGAAAAGCCGAGCAGCGGTACGGAGCACCCGCTGGGACAGACCATCATATTTATAGAGAGACGAGAGACTTGACCTTCAATGCTTGTGGATGATCAGCCATTTCAGGGCCGTTCCACAGTATACTTAATGCAGAATACAGAAAGCTGCAGACAGTGCCTTGTGCTCTGTATATATATGGCTTGTCTATGCATATCAGAGTCTGTTATGGGAGTCATAAACCAGAGGATTGACCCCCGTGTTTACTTCACCATTAGTTTGCATTGTTGTGCTTGTTAACTATGCCAGTGTTTTGGTTGAACTGGACTTTTAGCTTAAGGTCAAAGGTGTTCATATACTATACAATGCCATTAAATATGTTGGGATTGGTAACAAACTTTTTTCATGATTATTCAGGTGATTTGAAGGTTCACCAAGGCTGCATTTATTGGTTAAAAAAACAGTAATACAGAGAAATATTATTACATTTTAAAATAATTGTTTTCCATTTGAATGTGTTTTGAATGTGAATGAGTCAAAGCTGAATTTTCAGCATCATTACTCTGGTCTTCACATGACCCTTCAGAAATCATTCTAATATGCTGATATGCTGATTTATATTTATTATCAATGATGAAAACAGATGTGCTGCTTAATATCTTTTTGGAAACTATAATTCATATTTTTCAGGATTCCTTGATGAATAGAAAGTTCAGAAGAACAGAATTTATTTGAAATCTTTTGTAATAGTATATCTTTACTGTCACTTTTGAACAATTTAATGCATCCTTGTTGAAAAAAAAATCATTTTTTTTTAATGTATATATACTGTATATATGATTTATTTCGTACACCATAATACTTACATATTTAAAAATCTAATATCCTGTGATTAACTGACTAATCATCATGATTATGTAGTATGTGCAGATTCCTGTTAGACATGTTTGATAATGGCACTTAAAGTGTGCCATATGCAAATGGCCTTGATCTGGAATTATACTGTAAATGCCACTCACCACGCATGTGCTGTGCAGAAATGAGGAATGTTCCCATGGCAACCAAACGACTATTCCTGCT
>NW_015536630.1:627858-666093 GCF_001515605.1 Sinocyclocheilus anshuiensis | reverse complement strand
CTGATATCTCCTCCCCAGGTGTGTGTGTGTGTGTGTGTGTGTGTGTGTGTGTGTGTGTGTGTGTGTTGCCATGGAAACGGAGTGAGTCTGAATACCTCGGTTTCATCTAATCTTTCTTTAGTCATCTTCTGTCGGCTCAACACATTACTGTAATAAGGCGAATGCAGTGGATGATGGGTATGAGGATTATTGAACATGAAACTGCTCAAAGTTGACACAGGTGTTGCTAAGGGTTTCTTAGTGTGGATTTTGGGGCATTGGTATGTGGTTGCTAGTGTGAGATGAGTTATATGTTAAAGTTTAAGTCATGAAATATTAAAATGATAAAAAAATACAGTAAAAACTGTGATGTTGAAATATTTGTGAAATATTTAAAAAATAAATAAGAAATATTTAAAATAACTGTTTTCTATTTGAGTATTGTTTTTAATGTATTTTATTCCTGTGATCAAAGCTGAATTTTCAGCATCATTACTCCAGTCTTCAGTGTGTCACATGATCCTTCAGAAATCATTCTAATATGCTGATTTGCTACTCAAGAAAAATTTATATTTATTATCAATGATGAAAACAGATGTGCTGCTTAATATCTTTTTGGAAACTATAATTCATATTTTTCAGGATTCCTTGATGAATAGAAAGTTCAGAAGAACAGAATTTATTTGAAATCTTTTGTAATAGTATATCTTTACTGTCACTTTTGAACAATTTAATGCATCCTTGTTGAAAAAAAAATCATTTTTTTTTAATGTATATATACTGTATATATGATTTATTTCGTACACCATAATACTTACATATTTAAAAATCTAATATCCTGTGATTAACTGACTAATCATCATGATTATGTAGTATGTGCAGATTCCTGTTAGACATGTTTGATAATGGCACTTAAAGTGTGCCATATGCAAATGGCCTTGATCTGGAATTATACTGTAAATGCCACTCACCACGCATGTGCTGTGCAGAAATGAGGAATGTTCCCATGGCAACCAAACGACTATTCCTGCTGCGTTCACTTTCTTTGTCTCACATAAGTGGATATTGAATAGGCCAACAGGCATCCTCAAGTAACCTGCACCTGTGACATCACATGCTCCGCTAGAGCCCCTTACATACAATCACTGATGGCAGTCAGGAAAATCACATGCATCTTTTACAGGTAACCTACAAATGTGTTGAGTTTGATATAAAGAACATTTTTAATGATTTGTACTGTAGAAAAAGATCTTTAAAGGGATTGTTCACCTAAAAATGAAAATTGTATCTATATTTATTTCCATGTAGTTCTAAACCTGTATGCTGCTATATTTTCTATGGAACACCTAAGTAAAAATTTTGAAGAATGTTCAATATTTTGTGCGCTTCAGTTCTCACTGTGCATCTTCCCACTCGTTCTCCGACTAGAGAAGGTAACAAGCTTCAGATTTAAAATAAATGCCTTGAGTTTCTCAGTGTTAGATGAACAGTGTTCATGATCACTCTGATCACCATGGCAACACATTCTAAGTGCTATTTCACAGTGAAAACTAACAATGAATAAGCTTCAATTCAAGTGTGTGGGAAAGACTAGAATCACTAGGAACATACATCATGATACATGATACATCATCACGATCAGAAGCATTATAACATGTCTGGCTAGAGTTAACGCTTGCCCAAACATGCCCATACAAGCTCTGCTGACCAATGCCAACTCCAGTTACCAGTATATATATAATATACTCAAAATTCACTATTAATATAGATAAACACAAAATCCAAAGGCGGCCTGTAGATTTCGGACAGTTTTGGCTTTTACTACACTCTTAAAAATAGAGAGTTTTAACATCAGTTTCACAGAAGAACCATTTGCATTCCCCAAAGAACCTTTCAGTAAATAGTTCTTAAAAGTAGTTATTTGTGGAATGGGAATGTTCCATGGATTTTAAGGGGATAGTTCTCCCAAAAATGAACATTCTGTCATCATTTACTCACCCTAATGTTGTTCCAAAGCAATAATGAATTTCTTTCTTCTGTTGAACACAAAAGAAGATATTTTGAAGAATGCTGGTAACCAAAAAAAGCTGTCACTGGGCCGGTACCTTTTCAAAAGATACACCTTTGTACCTAAATGGTCCCTATTGGTACCTTAAAGGAACATTAGTGTACATAATAATACCTAAAACATAGTGTACTTTTCGAAAAGGTACTGCCCCAGTGACAGGTTTTGAACCTTTTTTTTTTTCAGCGAGTGCATAATTTGAAAAAAAAAAAAACTTATGGAAGTTAATGGCTAACAGCAACTTTTTAGTTATCAACATTCTTCAAAATATCTTCTTTTTTGTTTAACAGAAGAAAGAAATTCATACAAGTTTGGAACAAGGGTAGGAATTTTCATTTTTGGGTGAACTATCCCTTTAAAGGTTCAACGATTCCAATGAAGAACCCTTAATTTTAAGAATGCAACCAGCTCAAAATTGCTACATGGTGCTCAATTAATCACACTTTGGGACAAAATGTTGGCTTAAAGACAACTGTGAGAGAGATATTCACAAAAAAAGATCCAATACTCCATGAAAACCTTAACATTTCTTCTATAAGGTCTCCAGAGCATACAAGATGTGACCACCAAATACAACCAAAAGACCAATCCTAACCACGTGCCAGGATGAAACGCCTTCACACTGCCATTACATTACCATGTTCAGATCAAACTCTCACCTGGTCAGATCTTCTCATTGAAAGCCACTGCTCTCCTTCAGGTCAGGTTAAACAGTGCAGTTCCCATCCTCACTCTGTGACTGCCAAGACTCCCATTTTACACAGACTTCTCTCCATTACGCACAGCTACAGCACCTTACTTACTCACAAGAGCAGTGGGAAGTAAGTGGAAAATGATCATGTTTCTTGGCATAAACATGTGCGTGTTGACTGGCTGAGGGCTGATGTCCATCACCGTGACAACACGCTGCTGGCAACGGCAGCAGCCGGAGAGGAATATACACAGCGACAGAAATAGATTTCTGCTCACTCCGGAGCGCCACTATCCCAGCGCAGAGGAAGGGAGGGAAAGCCGGAGGGAATCTGAGACGGAAGATGAACACAGACATAAGAAAGCAAGGACATTAGCTTAGAATATCACACCTGCAGCGTGCCATACTGCTCAATGTGGGGGCAGAGTCGTGCTGTGGGGATTTATTAGCACGGCCTAAACATAAAGTATGAATGATAAACTAGATTTATATATTTCCAGAAGATAATGTAGTGCTTGCTTGTGCAGAAAAATGTGAATCCTGATCTAAAACCTGTTGTTCACAATCTACTACATGCCTTCTGTCGTCTGATTGATGGTTCACACTTTTTTAGGCCTTTTAGTATAATTGTAAAAGCTTCTCACTTCAGCTTGTGGTACATGTGTCTTTATTCTGTGAAATCTGATTTTTATAATGTAAATGTACGAATGACTTTTATATTAGTAACATTTCAAGATGAACACTTACTGGCCTGAAGCAACTTAAGTTTACTTGATTATACATATTTCATTTTTTAGAAAAATCATGCGAGTATCAAATATGCTCATCATGCTTTTGAAGAACGTTTATTTGTCCATCTTTCAATCATCATTGGATTGCATTGCATTATGTTTTAATCATAACACTAAGCATTTAAATATCATGTTACTAAGACACATTATTGGAGATATAGAGTGGCAACTGATATTTATATGATTTTATGTAAGTAGTATACCGTCATTAAGATCTCAGTGATTTACAATATAAGCTATCAGAATTCCATCTTACCTTTTGTCCATTAAAATATCAGCATAACATATAACATAAAAGCTTAGGTTTACGGTACAGATAACATGTTGTTACAAATCACAAACCACAACATATGAGCAACATACTGTAAAAAAATGCTGCTGCAATTAGTTATAACAACTTAAAATTTGTTGAGATAACTTAATCTTAAACTTAATCCAATTTAAGTAAACTGAGCTAAAGTTAACTGAATTTATAATTTAAAGTCAAGCATTAACACTTACTTTTTTAAACCACACATTACTTATTCTAATGTTGAATTTTAATTTGTGATAACTAATCACAGATTTACAAATAAGTAGAAATGGCATGTATAACACTGAATCAAACGTGAAACTGAAAACTGAAATAGTATTTTCTTGCAAAACGTACTTTGATAATCTTTACTTATAACTTCGAAAAATCAGTATAAAGGTGTATTGAGTTTATCTACACCTGCATTTCAATGATCATCTTTATTCATGTCACAGGGAGCAACAGCAGTGGATTAATGTTCACGGTCATAATTCAGCGCATTGTCTGCCATCCTGTGATTTGTTGAAGGTCTGCTCGACTAAACGGCCGTGACATTCATTTACAGCCTGATACAGAGCTGCAGCTTCTGTGCATCTGAAGGTAACTGAAATCTGCAAAGTGCTTGTCATGACGACCCATTTTAATATATGGCATATTCCTGAGTGAGGCAGGATATTTATGTAAATATCAAGACTTGATGTTGCTGTTACATAGAATGGAGTGAGGACTAGTTAGGAATAAGAGATAATGTTTTTGTCATTTCAGAGGCAGAGCAAGTTCATTGTAAAAATGTTGCTGCAATTAGTTATAACAATTCAAAATCGGTTGAGATAACAAATATCTAACTTAACTAAACTTATACTTAAAGTTGAAAAAACGCACTATTACTTACTATTTTAATGTTGAATTTTAAGTTGTGATGATAACTATTTTTTTCAGTGTTTCGGTTATAAAGATTATGACAATTATTTTTATTAAAATGTACTTTACAGGAAAATTTACAATATTTTTGTGTTGACTTTAGAGGTGTTTTTTTTTTAAATAAAATTACATTTCTTGCCATAATTTTAGAACATCTTATCAATGTTATTTTATTATCATTGATATACTATTATAGATTTGTTAATGTTTAGAATTAGATTTTTATATTTTGATGTTTTTTGTAATTTTGATTAGTTTTTGTTTTTTACATGTCTATATAGTTTTTATTTTTTATTCATTTTAATTTAGATTTAATTATTTTAGTAAAAATAAAAATTTTAGTTGCCTTTGTTGAAATAAAATGATTTTCATTTTTTTTTTTTCATTTTGTTTTCATTCTTTTATTTCACTTTTTTGTTTTAGTTAACTTAGCTTAGTTTCCAATTGTAATCAAATAATGAAAGGAATAAAGGAATAGTCATGGTGAGTAACTATAAAGACTAAAAAAAAAATGTATGTAAGGCTGAACTTTAAAAATAATGCATAATGCATCCCCTGTTATGACATATTATATGATTTGTTAAGCAACCAGAATGACATTTCTGTAAATCTAATAATGTCACTGCATCTAATTGTGTTATACACAGAAAAACTGTCACTGGGGTGGGGGCCTTTCAAAGGGTAAGAATATGAACTTTTAAAAAGTACTAATATGTACCATGTAGGAGTAAATAAAGTACAAAGATGTACCTTTTAGCTTTTGATACTTGGGAGTACCAGTCTAGTGACAGCGTTGTACATTTTTTTCTGAGAGTGAAGCAAATGTAGTGCACATACAAAAAGCAGGACGAAATCCCCTCGCAGACCCCCTCATTCTGTCGTACTACACATAATGGAAGATTGGCTCTGGAAGCCCAAAGGTTCTTCCTACTTTACCTCCCAGCGGCAGGCTCACCCCACTCAGACCAGACACCTGCCAAAACACACACATTTGGAAAACATGATGAAAGATGGAAAACAGACCAAAAAGGGAATCTCACATATGTGAGGAACCTTGTGTTGCTAATTGTGAATTTTCCCCCTGCAGAGTGAGTCAAAGCGGCTGTGATGTTCATAAACAGTGCAGGACTATTCTTGGCACAGCTGCCCTGAATAACTCAGATAGGGAGTTTCTGATATGGGAGCAGTGGCACGTGTGTCTGAATGCAGCATGTGATGCTCTCTGGTTCCAAAGATGGCCATGAGCAGAGCATTATGGGTAGCTCAGGCTGCCACACACTGCTCTATTCAAACGAACATGTCTGTGTCAAATCTAATTCAAAAGACAGAACACATTTCATTTCCTTTACATTTTACGTAACTTTAACTTAAAAGTCAATAAGCTAGTTAAGTAAAAAAAGACTGTTATAGTTAACTACTGTTAACAAAAACTATTTTAAAATTTTGTACATTTAAATAAAGCCGAAATAAAATATAAAAAATAGATTAAAATTAGATAGAAATGTTGGCTTGGCAACAAACTGAAATTAAATAAATTGAAATTTAAGTACTACGTTTCCTTAAAAAAAAAAGTAAAAGCTAAACAGAAATATAAAGAAAAAAAGTATATCAAATTATTAGAACTTAAACTAAAACAGAACATATAAAATGAAATGCTATATTTATAAAATGTTATAATATAATTAAAAATCAAAATATTAATAAACACTATAATAGTATGTAAGTAATCATGTAATAAATAATCATCTCTTTGCTTTAAGACACTAGCAGAAAATATTATTTGACGTATATTATTTTAACAATATATATTATATATTTATTTAAACATTTTGCTCACCTGTTTGTGTGGATGTTCTGGAACACAAAAAATATTTAAAAACAGACACTGCAATGCTAACTAAACAATTTCATTTAAATGTTTATTCATTTCAGAAAATAATTGTCCAAACAAACAAAATATCAGTTTAAGACACCTGGCTTCACATGAAGACCTTTCATTTTTTTAATACAGTGCATGTTTAAGGCATTTTATTTGCAAGTATATTTTTGATTATAAATATCATTAATGCTAAAAAAAAGTGTTAATTTAAAAATTCCAATGTAACACTGTATAAAAAAAACAAACAAACAATAGGTGCTGCAAAAACAGTAGTTCTGATTCATAAGAAAACATTTTACTTGTGCAAAAGTCACCATCATGATAGCAGATGGTTAACAGAGTGCTGCCATGTGGTTGCTGAGGCGTTCAAATGGTTTTTTACAGTTGTTTTAATGTCTGCCAGGCAAAAATGTTCAATTCTGATCATTTAGCAAAGTAGCAGCACACCTCTCCAGTTTGCGTTCCTACCAGGAGGCACTACGCAACAGGTAAACACTGGAATTCATTCATAAGAATGTCAATATTAAACAGATATTATTTTTGTAAACTTATTATTTAAAGTCTCCCTTCAGTCACTATTTTCATTCCTTAAAACTCATCTCTGATAATCAAAATGACAAATTTAAACGTTTTTTTTTCTATGAAAATAATTTCTTGTCTTAAAAAGGCTTGAATGGAACACTACACCCTTACCTCATTTAGCATTCATGGAACAAATAATATGCAAATGAGCCTCCGCCTCAATCACTCAATCACAGCAGCTCGGACCTGCTCCACATAATCTGTTTAAAACATTCAATACTCTCCTCTGTCCCCCTCCAACACCTCAGCTGATGATTTTTCTCCATCTTCACCAACAAAACTAAAACCCATCAGCAGTCAGTTCTCAGCTCCACAAACACAGGAACTCAAACCAACCACATCCACTGCTAAAACTCCCCTCTCCTCCTTCTGTCTCCTCACTGAGGCAGAAGTATCTAAATTTCTCCACTCCAGTCATCCTACAACATGCCCTTTAGACCCTATCCCCTCACACCTTCTCCAAGCAATCTCTCCTACACTTCTACCAGCACTTACACGTATCATCAACACATCTCTTTTTCCCCACCACATTCAAGCAGGCTCGATAACCCCTCTGCTTAAAAAACCTACATTAAACACTTTACTTGCAGATAGCTACAGACCTGTCTCTCTCCTTCCATTCATAGCGAAAACACTTGAATGAGTAGCTTTCAACCAGGTATCATTATTTCTTTCACAGAATAACCAACTGGACCTTAACCAATCAGGTTTCAGAAGTGGCCATTTAACTGACACTTCATTACTGTCAGTCACTGAAACCTTGCGGATGGCGAAAGCTTATTGCAAATCATCAGTTCTCATTCTGCTGGATTTATCTACCGCCTTTGATACTGTGAATCATAAGATCCTCCTGTCCTCCCTCTCATCACTGGGATTTTACGTCGCTGGTTTGAATCCTATCTCACAGGTAGGTCTCTCAGGGTGGCCTGGGGAGGGGAGGTATCCAAAGAACATCAACTGCTCACTGAGGTTCCTCAGGGGTCAGTTCTTGGACCCCTCCTCTTTTCCATATACACTACATCACTGGAACGCAGATAGCTACAGACCTGTCTCTCTCCTTCCATTCATAGCGAAAACACTTGAATGAGTAGCTTTCAACCAGGTATCATTATTTCTTTCACAGAATAACCAACTGGACCTTAACCAATCAGGTTTCAGAAGTGGCCATTTAACTGACACTTCATTACTGTCAGTCACTGAAACCTTGCGGATGGCGAAAGCTTATTGCAAATCATCAGTTCTCATTCTGCTGGATTTATCTACCGCCTTTGATACTGTGAATCATAAGATCCTCCTGTCCTCCCTCTCATCACTGGGATTTTACGTCGCTGGTTTGAATCCTATCTCACAGGTAGGTCTCTCAGGGTGGCCTGGGGAGGGGAGGTATCCAAAGAACATCAACTGCTCACTGAGGTTCCTCAGGGGTCAGTTCTTGGACCCCTCCTCTTTTCCATATACACTACATCACTGGAACCCATCATACAGGCACATGGTTTCTCCTACCATTGCTATGCTGATGCACCCTCCTACTTCCACTCTGCATCCCCTCCAAAGATCAACAAGTGAGCGATGCCTCGTGGTACCATCACAGAGAGGCACAAAATCACTTTCCAGAACGTTTTCATTCACCGTTCCTGGCTGGTGGAATGATCTTCTCACCCTTATCCAGAATGCTGAAATTCTGACAATTTTCAAGCAACAGCTGAAAACTAATCTCTTTCATTAACATTTGACTGCATCCAAAAAAAACTTTCCTTAATCCCTCCGTCTAGCTTGTAGTAATCTAAACAATGTCTGAAATTTTGTATTACAAGCACTTCCTTTGCTTATTTGCCTCTTAATAATGAATCGATTGTTGTATTCCTCAATTGTAAGTCGATTTGGATAAAAGCGTCTGCTAAATGAATAAATGTAAATGTAATGTAGATGTCAAGTGCGCAAAGAGCGTTCCCCTTATAATCACTAAAAAGCTGTCACTCATCTTAGTTCATCGCAATCTCACAGAATTCAGTTATAATCAATGAAGCTCTACACTGCACAATTGATCTCTTATTTACATCGCATCTACTACTTTCTTTGTTATAATGAGGGGATTGGTTAGTTTGTGACGGAAGGAAACAATGGCAGTTTCAAACCGCGTTTTTGGACTGTTTCCGGTACACCAAAGTTTTAAGGAGAAAATGCTTAGTAATGTTGTTGACTGATGAATTTGCACATGGTTTGTCTTTAAGCATATGCAAAACACCAGACAGACATGTAAACAAAGTTAAAAACTTGATTTTCACCACAGCGAGTTTTAAATGTAAAATGTGTGGATAAAAAAACCCCATAGTGCCTTCAGTCATGTGCTTTATTATTCCTAAAGGCAACAGCTAACTGTGGCGCCATCCTCTGGCTACACCGCACCAGTCAGTCGCAGGGTCCAAGCCCAGGAGCAGGGCATCTGACCGGGGGCCAGCTGGGGCAGATGAACCTTTAGACCAGTGGGTCTCATGGACTCCCACGAGAGGGACTGATATCCAAGCAGCACCACCTGATACGGAAATTAGGTTTGAAAAAAGAAAAAAATGTGAATGTCCTGAAACTTTTTTTTCTGAGTTTGCCCTGAAAAAAACTTTGTAATAGAAATGAAATAGAGATTTCTGCGAACAGCAGTAAAATGTGCTTTATGTACTATTTCTTTAAAAAAAGACATAAAATACATAGGAATTTGATAAAAACTGTGAGACTTAATCAGAATCAGGACAAACACTTCTCAAACTTATACTACCATTAAAATTTTTTCAATGTTTTTGAAAGAAGTCTTTTATGCTCACCAAGGCTGCATTTCTCTTATAAAAAAATACAGTAAAAACATTAATCTTGTGAAATATTATCATTTAAAATAACTGTTATAATTCAAAATAACTGTTTTTTTTAATTATTTATTTTAAAATATTTTAAAATGTAATTTATTCCTGTGAAGGAATAAAGCTGAATTTTCACCATCATTACTTTTACAGTATTTTTCTTAAAAACATTATTACAGTGTAACTATGTAAACTAATTACAGTTGACAGATGAGCAAAATAAACTGCATTGCAGTCAGTGCAGTGATTTCTCACAAACCTTCATGATGTTTGGTTGTGAGGACAATATATTTGGCTCCAGACGAGGCAAAAATATCGACCCACTCTTTAGAATCAAAGAATTCAGCCCGGAACTGAGAAGCAAAGTCTGTGTAGGTGAAGCCGGGTGGGTAATTCTGCTCCATAAACTTCACATAAGACGGGAGTTTCTGGCCCTGCTAGTACCACCTGTTGGAAAACAAACTATTAAGTACAGTTAACCTCAAATATATAAACACATAACCAGAGGCGGACAGTAGTGAAGTATTTTGACCCTGCTGTAAAAGTACTTTTCAAGTGTCTTTACTTTATCAGTGTTTTTCTTTAGAAAATTTTACTTCACAAAATTCAAGCATAATATTGTATTTTTTACAGCACTACGTTTCATATTAAATAGCATTTAATACTTATTATAAAACGGATAATTCCGGTCCTTGATTCTGATTGGTTGAGCCACGTTCGAAGCTGTTGTAAATTACTCTACAAAAATACACCTTTGTTTACGTTTGTCTGTTGCTTGACAACCACTTTATTGCAACCACAACTGATTCTGAGGAACTACATTGTTTGGTGGAAGAATACTGTTTTTATTTATATCATTACACTTTATTTGCTGTTTTTGTTTGTGAAACCTTACACTCCGCTTCTCGTCGTGCCTAACAACGTCCCTTAGCGGTTATAAATTCACTGTAAACCACGGCTTCCAGGGCTTATTGCTTTAATTACTTTAGAAATCTATTACTTTCTTACTTTTACTCAAGTAAAAATAATTAAAAGTTTTACTTGAGTACAAGAAAGTATTACATTTGAAATGTTCTTAAGTATTAAAGGTAAAAAAGCAACAACTTTTATTTATGAAATGTAGTGCAATCAAAAGTAAGACATTATGCTTTGGTAAGTAAACGTTTTCCAAAGAAAAACACTCTGATAAAGTACAAATACTTTTTTAATTTACTTGAGTAAAATAAAAATACTTCACTACTCTCCACCTCTGCACATAACCATTGACAAAGTGACAAACCTCCACTGAAACAGCTCCTTTTCATAATGGTGTACCTGTCAAGGCTATTTAACTTGAATTAGATAGGAAAATTATAATTTGATTACAGAAAATGAAGCTTACTTTGTAGGATCATTTGGATGTTTTGCATTCTGATATTATTTTTAGGAATGTTATGCACACTGTAATCTCATTTTTACTACTGTAACAAGGAAAAACGTATTTCACACATCATTAGTATTTTGGTAACTTTAACTTTTTTTAAATTTTATTAGTTTTTTGCTAAAAACTCAAAAGTAAAATGTCTACAGGAGGCATGTGGAAATGTGTTTAACTGCATATATTGTCACAATGAGATATATTTCTTATATTTTTTATTTCTATTGATTTAGTAGTGATTTGATTTCATGTTTTTCACTCAAACCTTTTGTTGTTCTCCTTACAAAATAGTACAGTACCACAGTATAGTGAAATATCAGATGGTAAAACCATGGAACTTTAATATACTATGTTATAACTGATTTAATGATAAACATATTTATCGTTTAGTATTTTTTTTTTAAACATAGTAATCAACAGTGTTGGGGAAAGTTACTTTTAAAAGTAATGCATTACAATATTGCGTTACTCCCTAAAAAAGTAACTAATTACGTTACTTAGTTACTTTTTATGGAAAGTAATGCGTTATATTACTTTTGCGTTACTTTCGCGTTACTTTTTAAATATAAGCAGGGCTTGATTGTTTTTAATATAAGAAGTTCTATTTATAGCAAATATAAAAGCCCTTTCACACCAAAAAGTGTAATGAATAAACCTCAGGCTGAAGGAAAAGTAAATTCACGACTGTACAGTAGAACGCAGGAGAAGAAACACTCTTCAGCAATAAAAAAACAAAGCACAATTGTTAGTTTCTCTAAAGTCATTTTTGCTTATTAGTATGGTTGAACTGGATCATCAAAGGTCAGCAGCAAAGACATTGGTTAATAAAATGGAATTAGATACATTTGTGTTATTTAACATATTTAATTATTGCAGGTTTGCATCATATTCAGGTTTTAATTCATTTTGATGAATACTAAATCTGTTTTTTTGCGAGTGGGATGAATTAATGCACATTCACATTTAGTCTAGAACTACAGTAACATCATGTTCACACAGCGCACACAACGCCTCTGTACTCCCGATTTCTCCCAATATGGGGACAGGAGAGCTGTCAGTCAATAAATGGGAAAACAAAGTAACTGGCATTACTTTTTTGAAAAAGTAACTCAGATATTTTCTTGTAAATTAAAAAAGTAATGCGTTACTTTACTAGTTACTTGAAAAAAGTAATCTGATTACGTAACTCGCATTACTTGTAATGAGTTACCCCCAACACTGGTAATCAAGGGTATTTCAAACAGTACCGTGGTGTTGTGTTGCTTCTGGTGCTTTTTTGTTAGTGTCAGTCACATTGTATTCGTGCTGATGCTTTTTTGCAGACTTACCAGAACCATTCACTGCCATAGCTGGGAGCTGAAAACACTCCCCAGTGAATGAATATGCCGAATTTGGCTTGATCGAACCACTCCGGTAGAGGTCTTGAATCAATGGATTCCCACGTAGGCTCGTATTGACCAACACAGCTGCCAATCAACAGTAAATAAAGAGGGAAAACACTCCACTGATACATTGTGCTGCTACTGTCCCTTATTCCCTGTAATCATATGAGAGTTGTTTCAAATCACATGATGCTGTTATCCACATAAACACAACACGTGATTGGTTACACATGTACCAAATGACAAAAAAAAAAAACCTTTCAAACACAGAAACTGCAGAAGCTTCCACATTTTGAAACTGGGAAAAAAGCAAGCCTGCGTGAACACCACTACGGCGAAGACTTGGTTTCTTCGAACACTTCATAATCATGTCATTGTGTCATGCACAAAATGTGTACCGAAAAACTATATGTTCTGAAGTTTATATTCATACATACATTCAACCTGTATAGATTAATATAATGAGAAGCTAAAATCCCATGTCAGTCCATCGGGTCCTGGCACTGCAAGCAACAAGCCACATCATCTGTGTGCATCTCTGTCTGAATGGTGATATTGCTGAATCCATATTGTGTCTGGAGCAGTCTGGTCATGTCCATTAGCACAGTCTGTGGGTTGGTTTGCTCATCTGGAAAATAAATCATTCATTTGGGTTAAAACTACAGTAAGCTGACCAGATTTCTGATAATAGAAACCAGAATTTCCTAGTTCAGTGGTCAAACTATTGAGATTTTAATTTTTATTATCTATGATTAATAAAACAAAAACAATACAATTTTTTGTAATTTTGGGTTCAATATATTTATTATTATTATTATTAATTATGATGATAAATGGACCCCAACTGGTTTTAATACAATTCACCAAAATAACACTATGAATAGTATATAGTAACCGCTGCAAATGGCAAACAGATCAAAACTGTATTATATAATGACAAAATCATAACTTTACCAAAATAAAATAAATATGGGAACACACGATAAACAGTAACTCATTTTCACAAACTGTGAAGAAGCTGTTGGCCTATGCAGTAATTACCTTTATAGTATGTTTTCCCCTAAATGTTTGTGCTTTTGGAAATCTTTAATATACCTTATTAGGTTTATGATTTTAGGCTCATTTTGAGCACAAAATATGTACTTTCTGCAAATGCAATTGTTGCAAGTGTAATTATTTAGATTATTATTATTATTATTTATTCATCGCAGAGTATACTTTCACCCACGTGGTATAGTTGTATAGATGCGTGAGGGAAATCCTGCGACTGACATTTCAGGAATGTTTTAAAACTGTGAAAATCAAACCCGCATCCTGTTCAGGCCCTGTTATAAAGTGCAGTGTTCCCAACCCTGGTCCTGGAGGCACCCCAACACTGCACATTTTGCATGTCTCCTTTCTCTGACACACCAATTTCTACTAATGAGCTGATGACCTGAATCAGGTGTGTTTGTTTAAGGAGACATGCAAAACGTGCAATGTTGAGGTGCCTCCAGGACCAGGGTTGGGAACCACTGATATAGTGCATGCAAATTGTATTACTTTAATTTAACACAAATAGTTAGCTTGTGTCTACCTTGAAACCCATAAGGGTTAATTGGTCTAGTGGTGCACGGCCAAGTAATGTGTAAAGCTCGCAGCGCCCTTTGTTGGTGAAAATATTCACTACATGATTACTCTGGTAAAAAGTTATGTTGGTCTGATTTTTTTGCAGTGTATTTGTGGGGTGTTTTGAACGTGCTGTAAAAACGAGGACACTTCCTGTGTCAGGACACCAAAAACTGGGACTGGTCACCCAGTGCCATTTGTGTGAGCATTTAAATGGCACTCTAACCCACCTATGACTGCGTGGACGGAGAGCTGGGTTTCGCTGGTGGTGAGAGACCACATGCGCAGACTGTGTGTAGATTTGACTCCGCTCACTGATAGCAGAACGTCTTTCACTGAGTCAAAGTCAACACCACACGGGACGCCTTCAGATAAAATAACATTCAGCTTGTGTTTAAAACGTCTGGGCAGTTACATCTAGATCAATCAATCACTTGCCTTCCATGAGTATTTTGAAGATGTCTTTCAGGATGGTGAATGTTGTTCCAAGCACAAATAATGAAAACAGAAAAGTACAAATAGGATCTGCTATCTTCCATTCAGGCTGTTGGTTTGAGAGAGGAACAAACATATAAATTGCATTCAAAAATGTATATGTAAAAAATTTAAAACATGTCATGCATTAGATCAGGGTTTCCTGGAAACCCATTTACGTAATTGCGACTTTTTAAATCTTCTCCCAATTCTGAGTATATGTCTCACAATTTTTACTTCTCGCAATTCTGAGGGGGAAACAATGCAGAACTTTGCATTATGAGAATTCTGAGTTTGCATTAGCCTACTCAATTCTAACCTTTTTCTCGGAGTTCTGAGTTTGCAATTCTACTTTTTTCCCGCCACGGGATTTAGACCTTTTTTCTCAGAATTCCAGAAAAATTGTGAGATAAACACAGAATTGCAGAAAAGGCAGAATTGTGAAATAAAAAAAACCTGCAGTTCTGTTTTGTTTTTTTTTATTCTGTGGTGAAAACTGGCTTCCATAGTTGCCCAAACTGATGTTAGCTTATAAAAAGCTAGTAATAAAAATGTCAAAATGAAATATATTTTAAATAAAACATAAAAACAAATTAAAACACAAATAGATTAAATATTTGATTAGTTTACCTGCATGTCATGTAGGCTAATTGACATCAGAGAACCATGAACATGTGAAAGTGTTGTTCAATTGTTAAAATATTAACATAAAATCTCAGGGTTGCTTCAAGTAAATATTTTAGGTTAAAGACGTTTGGCTGACGAAAAGTTTGGGAATGCCTGCATTAAATAAAGTAATATAAAAGCAAGTGGTGTTTATTCGACATAACATTTTTTAGTTAATGGATCAAGTTAATATTTTAATGTGATGATCTGTGTGAACTTGAGGAGGACTGACTTCATACATCCACTAAAAATCACCAAAACAAACTGATTCACACACATTAAGCACAAAAGATGAAGAAAAGTGACGTTGAGGTGAAAAGATCCTGCAGCATTTGAGACAATTGATCTGTAAGTGTGACTAAGCGCCCATACAAGTGAAATTATGCATACGTTTGTATATGCCAATAACAGTAATGTACAAACCCTGAAGTAGATGATGGAGGCAGCCAGCAGCACACCTAAACGCTGCAGTAAATCTCCCAGCATGTGAATGAAAGCGGCTTTCACGCTGGTGCTCCTGTGCTCTTCTGTGAGGCCGTGACTGTGAGAGTGATGGACTGGAGACTGATGGAGAATGAAAGCCAAACTGATGGAAACACATGAAACACTGAACATGAACATGCCATTTCCCAACAAACACTACTAATGAAATCAAATAGCATCACTCACAAGATGTTAAGCGTTACAGCACATGCATCACTGTGTATCTCATAATCATCACTGATAAGCCTCTGAACAGCAAAGAGAACAAGAACCACCGTCACAGTCCAGATGGACAGAACAGACAGAAGAGACCCTAAAACCTCTGGACAAAACAAACGACACAAACACTGTGGAACACTGTGGCAAAAGTTAGATTTTTAGTGTTTTTGAGAGAAGTGGCTGCGATTATTTGATCAAAAATATAGTAATCATTTTGTGAAATATTACTACAATTTAAAAGAACTGTTTTCTGTGTGAATATATTTTAAAATGTAATTTATTTTAAAATTTTCAGTAGCAATTACTTCAGTGTTACATGATCCTTCAGAAATCATTCTAATATACTGATTTGCTGCACAAGACACATTTCTGATTATTATCACTGTTGAAAACAGTTGCACTGCTTCATATTTTTGTGGAACAATTGATACAGAATTAAGAAAATAAATATTACTTTTATTCAGCAAGGACAGATTAAATAGATCAAAAGTGACAGGAAAGACATTGATAATGTTAAAAAAATAAAAGTAGATTTTTTTTCTTTAATATATGCTGCTCTTTTGAACTTTATATTCATCAAAGAATCCTGAAAAAAAAATGTATCACCTTTTCCACAAAAATATGAAATGGCAAAAACACTGATAATAATGTTTCTTGAGCAGCAATTTAAATGACATTTTAAAATATATTAAAATAGAAGACTATTTTAAATTTGAAAAATATTTAACAATTTTACTGTTTTTACTGCATTTAAAAAATGCAGCCTTTGTGAGCATAAAAGTATTCTTAGTATGTGCATATAAATATATATACACACACACACCTGATCGATGCCATCCAAAGGTCCGATGTTTGGATGGTGGCCTAGAGGAAATCCACAGTGCGAAGAGACTGATCGAAATGCTGCCAAAGTCAGTGAGAAGATGTGCAGCATCGGTCATTATGAGCAGCGTAACCACCTGCGAGAGCAGAACGTCAACACAAGTCTCAAATGCAAGTTACAGTAAGTTCATGTCCATTTTATTTGTCAACTGTACTTTTGCAATCAGCAGGTTATACAGCAGATTAGGTCCTTTAAACAGAGCATGTCCTTTAATTCTCACCAATGACTTCCCCGATCATGAAGATCAAGCACACAGCACATGTGATGAGTAACTTCCTTCGGGCCTGTGTTTTGCCTTGCTGCTTTTCTTAGAATTTCTAGAATGTTTTGTAGATGAACGAATATGAAATTTCAAGTTTGCAGTTGGTCTAAACTAAAGCCATATGCTGTTTCACACGCTGCTGCTATAACATGGCAGAAAATTGTGTTGGTGCATGTTTAGATTTCAGCAAGGTCAGATAAAGAAAGATATAAAGAAAGGAAAAACTGGAGGGTTTGGAAAACATGTGCTCGCATTTGCACATCCCAGCTAACAGGGAACCTTCTCAGAACAGGCAAGGTTATGAACAAACGTTCTATTTTGTTTTGCTTGCATATAGCAATTTTACTGCTGTACAGATTCATATAAATGGACATAAAACGCTTGATTAGAGATACAGTAATCAGCTACATTTATTAATCTTTCATAATTCCACATAGAAATCATATCATTTCAGTTATAAACAAAACGTTTTGTATCTCAGACAAAACTATCTCTGAGGCCATAACAAACGAAACATTCACCTGCAAATTAGCAGCTTCATCACCATGGGAGGCACGATTACAGTGGTCCTTTAAACTCTGAACCCCTGCTTTAATGATCATCTTGCATAATGTTCATTATTTATATACATTCATTTGAATCTTCTAATCTTCAGCATCATACCAAATTATTATGTGTCATAAAATAGTTAGGTTATTTCAAGGTTTGCTTGCAACGGTGGCAAAATAAACCACATATAGTTGTTTGTTAGATATAATATCAATGTTTATGTGCATATACAGATAAGAAAAGACTGTTGGCTTTATTCATTATCATGTATTGGAGCCTTAATGACTCCACATTGTACAAATACAGCATTAATCATACAAACTTTATGCTCTTAAGAATTACTGTAATGAAAAGCACACAAAGTGCATATATTAGATTTCACTGGAAAAGCATGGTTTAACCTTTACGCAATGTACGAATTAAAGATGATAAATAGAAAATGTTATTTTGCGCAAATCAATTATTCTGGTGTTGTTATATAAACAGAACATTTTTGTGGTATTACTTCAGGTTGACTTTGTTGTGCAAGGTATGTTTGATTGTACTCTAGAGGTCATTTAAAGCAACTCTATGTATGTTTTTACCTTGAAGTATCAGTTTCAACATCATTCACGAGCGGGTACGAAATTCCGCAAAAATGACAAATTGCTTTAAGACAGCAACAAATGCATGCAACTGTACAACAGTGAATTCCACTCACTCAACTGTAGAGGGCTCCAAAGTCACAAAAATACTCGAAAACTACATACAGCTGCTTTAAATGAAGCATTACAAAATAAAGTGTTTCTGCAAAAAAAAAATCTAAAATCAAAAGACATTCAAGCAACCAAAAGGCAATTATAAAATGATGTAAACAGAAATAGCATTATGTGTGGAGATCAAACGAGTCACAAAAACTGCACAGGCACTGTGTAATACAAACCACTGATGCTCAAACGCATTTCTACAGCAGTGTCCTCATTTCTACAACCAGAAACAGGAGTAAGTCAGTCTTCCTAACAAGTCTGGAGGTCGTAGTTTGCTCTACTCCTGTGCCACATGTGCATCTGGAGTGATCAGTACAGAAGTGTCTCCATCTGCAGGAGAACACAGTAAAATAACCAAACTCAGAATCTGAATTTTAATGCCTTTTTTGCAAAAAGTACATCACATCACACGGAATTTAACGTGCTAATGCTAATAACTGATGCTGATATACACCTGAGTGGGCAGGAATGGCCATTCCTACAATCACAGTGCTTCCTGTTAAACAACACAAAGAAAGTAATAGCTAAGTAAAAGAAGCAAAATAAGAACAGCTAGCAATATTAGCAAGACCATCACCATTGGTGAATGTTACTAGTTGATAATTCCACTATTTTTATACACTACCATTTGGGGGTCATGCTCACCAAATCTGCATTTATTTTACTGAAAATACAGTAAATGTACTTAAAAACAGTAATATTGTGGAAAAAAAACAACTGTTTTCTATTTGAATAAAATGTAAAATGTAATTTTAAAAAATGTTGAATTTTCAAATGTCTTTACCCTCACTTTTGATCAAATGAATGTGTCCTTGCTGAATAAAAGTATTAGACAAAATCTTACTGATTCCTTACTGTATAGTATCTATCTATCACACAAAAATGTGCATCTGTTGTTCACCTGAATTTCCAGGTGCTGGACTGCGAATAGGCTGTCCTGTTATTACTGTGTCATTGCCTGTAAACCACAAAATACAGTGATTTGCATGATTTACAGTGCTATCTTATTAACAATTGCAGGCACAGGCAGAATCTGGTAAGCTTGTGATGCAGGCTCCAGAGCTGAAAGCATGAGTCCCGCTCCTCACCTCTGTTCTGCTCCTCTGACATCTCCGCCTCCAGCTCATCTGGATCCACATAGTGAAAATGATCTTCGTTCTCTGAACCGCCACATTTACCGCAACAGCAGCAACAGCAGCAAAAGCAGCAGCAACATGTGAAGATCACTCCCAATCCCAGGAGTGCCTGAACCGAAAAATAGAAAACAATTACTTGTTTCTTACTAATTTTGAGCTGCTGATTGCATTTTTGCTTTCAACAACCATTTGTAAGGTGAAGACGTCTTGTACTGTTGCCTAATTAGCAGCAAAAACTGCACAAAGACATGATTCCTGTCTTCCTCTGAGCCAGATTACAACTATTTCTTCAATTCTCGGCTGATTTGAACATGTATGAATGATTCTGTAGACATTTTTTAATGGCTAATCTTGATTTCAAGGTTAAAATTATGCCCAGTGACAGAAGAACATGCAAACATCAGCCAGATGTTTTCCACTACATCTGCGGATATTTTACTGCATCCAAACAGTGACAGAAAATGACAGATTTTGTGAATTAAAAAAAAAAATTATTTTTTGTTATTTTGCTAAGTGCATTAAAGCTGATACATATAATTTGAAAAATCTTCATTCTTATTTGGTCAAAAAACTGTGTACGCGATCATGAAATGTGGTTATTAATATTTTTGAACTCAGCATTATGAAATCAGATAATATTGGGCCCTTTTTTCAAATTATCAGATTTTTTCAAGATGCAGTGCCATGACTTTTATTATTTACACTGCATATAAAAGTAGAAATAAAAACAAATAAGAAACAAACTACTCACCTTAAACCAGCATTTGGACATGAGGAAGTAGTATTTAATGCCCTCCTCTCCGAACTGGTCTGCGGCGTAGAGGCCCATGGACCCATATTCGTCGTAGATCTGTCGTTTGGTGTCGTCATTGAGGATGGCGTTGGCATTGTTGATCTCTTTGAACTTCTCCACCGCTTCAGGGTTGTTGGGGTTCTTGTCTGGGTGATACTTCAGTGCCAGTTTCCTTAAAGGGTTAGTTCACTCAAAAATTAGCCCATAAATTACTCACCCTCAAGTCATCCTAGGTGTATATGACTTTCTTCTTTCAGACAAATCCAGTCGGAGTTATATAAAAAATTGTCTTTGATCTTTCAAGCTGTTTAATGGCAGTCAGCGGGTGTTGCATGCATCAGTCCAAAAGAAGTGAAATAAAAAGCACCCATCCTTAATAAAAAGTGTCTCACACGGCTCCGTGGGGGTGAACAAATTCCTCCTGTAGCGAATCGATACGTTTTTGTAAGAAAAATAACCATATTTAAAATGTAATAATCACTTTAATCTAGCTTGCGCTCACTGTTGTACACGGAAGCAGCTCCGGGCGGATGATGTATGAGGTCAGCGTTGCGCATGTGCCGCTCAGAAGTGAGGAAACTTTGCTTCCTTTGCTCCAGTAAACAAATGTTGGTTTTCACGAGACTCACCGGCGCATATGCAACGCTGACCTCATACGTCATGCTCCCGGAACTGCTTCTGTGTACAACAGTGAGCGCAAGCTAGATTAAAGTGATTATTACGTTTTGAATATGGATATTTTTCTTACAAAAACGTATCGATTCGCTACAGGAGGCCTTTGTTCACCCCCCGGAGCTGTGTGAGACACTTTTTTTTATGGATGGGCACTTTTTATTTAACTTCTTTTGGACTGATGCATGCAACACCCGCTGACTGCCATTAAACAGCTTGAAAGATCAAAGACAATTTTTAATATAACTCCAACTGGATTCGTCTGAAAGAAGAAAGTCATATACACCTAGGATGACTTGAGGGTGAGTAATTTATGTACTAATTTTCATTTTTGGGCGAACTAACCCTTTAAGGTGGGGATTTATAACACAAAGCCTTTATAGGGATGTTGCATTTGTGATTTCTTGATTAGTATAAGCTATAAACCAGAATACCTGTATGCTTTCTTAATATCCTCAGATGAAGCTCCTTTTGGTAAGCCTAATATCTCGTATAAACTCTCTCCAGCTCGGGACAGCTTGCGCTGAGGGCGGCTTGTATCTGCCATTGTCAAATTCTGCTAAAAACACTAAAGACTGAAGATCACAAATGGAGACAGTCGTTATGCCATTCTTTCAAAATATTTTCTACTCTTATATAAAAGTATTTGGACACTTATGCCGCTTATGCCTAAAAATGGATGCCATTGCATTAGATAACAACATATCAAAGCATTGAGCAATTATAATAAAGAAAAAATAACAATGACATTCATAAATGTAAAGTGTGTCCTTAAGAGTCCAAATAGGGCATACATGTGCATACAGTACACTGAAGAAATACAACCAAACAAAACAAGAAATAATGTAATATTATCAATATTCTTTATCCATTTAAAAAGATATTAAGTGTAAAGAAATATCCAGAGTTAGTAATTCATCCACAAAACGACTATGGACACCCACATGACTAATATTTCGTTTACAAACAATGTTTCCGCTTTTATTACGAACTATATTACGAAAGCATTTTACATTTTTATTTTCAGTAGACTGGCGCTGAGCTCAGGACTGTTAGAGATCAACACATGACTGAGAACTAATAAATCAATAAAATCGATCACTTACCGTTTATGAAAAGTAGTCGATTTTTAATAAAGTTACTTGTGTATTCATTTCTACTAATATTTACAGCGTTTAAACGGCGAAAGGTGAAGTGGAGCCATTGATCTTGAGCAGAGTTTAGACCAGGAAGTAGGAAATAAAGTTCCTACGTCAAGTACTAAAGCTCAAGAGCAGCGGTGAATAGTGAAAGTAACTTAGCTGGCTTTGAGTTTGAAAAACCCGGTTAAGGCCCTGCTAACAGCGAACGTTCTCAGAACATTGGCTAACGTTCTCTCGAAGTTATGAACAAACGTTCTTCCAGTAATATATCTTTTTTTTTAAACTTCGTTTTAAGTTATCTGCTCTTTAATAATGTTCTCAAAACGTTCTTTATGTATAATTCACGAAAGTTTTTTTTTTTTACTTACATTTTTAAAATGTAACCAATTGTTTCAGAATGTTCAGAGAGCATATAAAAGTAACGTTCCCAGAATGTCTGCAAAATTATAAATGAATGTTATGAAATTATTGTTTCCTTACCCTTACGAAAAAGAAGTTTATTCAAGTGTGCTATTAGTATACTTCTTTTAAACTAAAAAATAGGAAAGTATACTTTTAGTCTACTTTTTATGTACTTCTCAGAAATGGGCTTTATGTACTTCTCAGAACGATACTTAAAATGACATTTAAGTATACTTGACTTATAGCCTACTTAGAAAAAGTCTAAATATAGTTGAGCTATACTTGTGTTCCTAGAATCCGTGTTTTCATTGTTATACGGTAAGGGGCGCTAGTACACATTTTCTGTACAGAATTTCCAAAAAACACAAGTGAATTAGAAACCGAAACAACAGATGCTTCCACATGTAATCGAATGCTGCGTTCAAGTCCTCCTGGGACGTTCGTAAAGTTGATGTGACAAGTCGTAATTACGACGTCAGGTGCGTTCAAGTCAGTTTAGTTGGCGCAAGATGGCGGTGTACCTTCTTTTAATAAATTACAAGAAAATACAACAGGGTCTGCATTTTTTTTACTTGTAGAATAAAATGTTTTTGTTTACAAGCAGATACCCTGTTCTTTTGATGTTTTTTATGTTCAGATATTCATGTAACAAAATATATACAAATTAATACCTAAACAGGGACATAGTAGTATACTTAAAGTATGATGTAAAGTTCACTTAAAGAAAACTTACGAGTATACTTGCAGTATAAAACTACTAAACTAGTAGTTTACTAAGCCTATACTTCAAAGTGTACTAAAAATGCTACTACAAGTATTTAATTAGAAAACTATCAGTATTCATATAAGTTCACTTTTAGTATAGTTGCAGTACAAGCTAAAATATTGTTGTAAACTAGTTGTGTACTTAAAGTTTACCACTGTTATACTTAAAGTATACTTTTATATACTAGAAAGTGGGCCAATTTAGTCCCAAGGAGTATTGAAATAGTACACTTACAAGTATACTACTAGTACACTGATATTTGTATACTTGCTACATAAAGTATACTTAAAAATAAACTTGAAGTATACTACTTTTTGGTAAGGGTAATGTTAACTCATGACCAATAAAAACGTTTTGAAAGCGTTTAAATAACTGGACGTTTCAAACAACTTCAGCAAAATTTATAAAAATATTACTTAAAATAGTTTTAGATTTACAGTTTTGAAATGTCATGTCAGCTACTTTCATTTAGCGGTCATATCTTCTACTATTTTACATAGTGATTAGTGAAGCCCTATAAATAAAAAAGCAACCCAAACTATTTTAAAATACAAATGTTTATTATAAATTTAAAAGTAAAAATAATAGCCCTCATTTGTAGCCATATTGTGTTGGTGGTTGCCATTGACTTCCATAGTAGGAAAAAAAATACTATGGAAGTCAATGACAACCACCAACTGTTTGATTACCAGCAATCTTCAAAATATCTTCTTTTGTGTTCAACATAAGAAAGCAACTCATACAGGTTTGGAACGACATGAGGGTGAGTAAATGACAGAATTTTCATTTTTGGGTGAACTATCCCTTTAACTATCCTAAATCATAAATACTGGATTAAACTAGACAGCAGTTTAAAGTAATACACATAATTAGGAGAACATGTGATATGACGATTTAAAACAGGTACAAAATGTGATCTAATTAATCCGATCCTCATCACAGACAGAAAATACCTTTTTTCACCCTAAAGCTGTATGTTTTCCTCTTATAAACTTCTTTAAGGTATTTATTTATGTGAATTCTTTTTATGCAACATTTAACATGAATAGATTTTGTAAGTGGTCTTAATGATTTACTCCATTCAGAATTATTACAGTATAAGTCTTATGTCATAATTACTAATTAAACATCTATGCCGTTTTTTTTTTGGTGTTTTGCCTTTATTATAATACAAGAGTGATCGGGAAAGGTCCTCGAGCCGGGATTCGAACAGACGATCTACGCTGATTATTGTATATGATCAAGAGTTTCCAATTTTGATGATTATTTTCCCAATATTTTTGTTGGCCTCCATACGTTGATGAGCCATTTCAACATCCTCCATGTTGAACATGCTGTCTATCACAGGCCACAAGGGAGGATCTGTTGACTGGAAGTGCGGCAAAACCTGCTCTGTGAAACTCCGGACCAGCTCTGCTTTATACTAGAAATAAAACAATCATAAATGCAAAGTGCATAACTTTTAATGCTACAGAAACATATTCCTTTTAGTCTACAGTTTATGAAGAAAATTTGTCAAATCTGAAGTAACTAGTATTCCTGAGTCTAACCTGTAAACTTCTTGATCTGAGGAGACTGCAAAGAAGATTGCCTCTCTTCCTCAAAAGCTTGCCAAGCACGTCTCCATCGGCCGTTTTACCTCCCAACATGCCATAAAGCACCCATCGTCCATCTGTTGCAAGGCTACAAATGTTCTTCTCCCAAAAAGATCCACCAACACAGTCCAGAATTACATCAGCCCCCTTGCCTGCACAAAAACACAGAATTTAAAGTAAATGTGTTCATTTTAATATTGATATTTAATATAGAATGTAATATTATAAACACATTCCGAACACTAGAATACTGACCTTCAGTGAACTGCAGTACTTTTTCAGAAAAATCCTCCTCTTTGTAATTGACTCCTGCAGCTGCTCCCATCTGCTCTGCAAATTTTAACTTTTCCGAACTCCCTGCTGTTACTACAGGAATCGCACGGCACAAGCGAACCAGCTGAATGGCAGCGGTGCCGATTCCACTCGCTCCAGCATGAATCAACACCGTCTCATTCGGCTTCACTTTGGCTATAAAAAACAGCAGCATATGGAAATATAATGGCCTTAAAATGCATTTGAATGCTTAAAAGAAATAATCGAAAAATGAATGTTTGCTGAAAATATACTTACCCTCAGACCATACAATATGTAGATGAGTTTGTTTCTTGAACAGAACAGATTTGTAGAAATTTAGCACTGCATCACTTGCTCACCAATGGATCCTCTGCAGTGAATGGGTGCCGTCAGAATGAGAGTCCAAACAGCTGATAAAAACATCACAATAATCCACAAGTAATCCACAGCACTCCAGCCCATCAGTTAACATCCTGTGAAGCCAAAAGCTGTGTGTTTGTAAGAAACAAATCCATCATCAAGGAGTTTTAACTTTAAATTGCTTGCTTCTGGGCAAAATACTGGTCTATAATCTATAATAACACTTCCTTCAGTGAAAACGTCCATGCACATATTTGTTTAGAACTGTTTTGGACTGTTTTGCTTGTAAATGGTGCTTGTTCTGTGCACATTTCTTTCCTGATTTATACGAGACAACTTTTTTCACTCAAGAAAACAGTATTATGGATAGAGGACTCGTATTTTAGCAAGAAGCAAAGCTCAAAGTAAAAAATCTCTTAATTACAAACATGCAACTTTTCTCTTCACAAGACATTAACTGATGGACTGGTATGGATTATTGTGATGTTTTCATCAGCTGTTTGGACTCTCATTCTGACGGCACCCATTCGCTGCACAGGATCCATTGGTGAGCGAGTGACGTAATGCTACATTTCTCCAAATCTGATGAAGAGACAAACTCGTCTTGGATGGATTGATAGTGAGTACATGTTCAGCTAATTTATTTATTTATTTTTTGTTAAAAAGTTACATGTAAAGAAAATAAAACTCAAAGCAAGCCGACATGGTGTTACCTATGAAGTGCAGAAGTTGGTAGGCAGTCAGCCAGGCCTCAGGAAGAGCTGCAGCTTGATAAAGAGTGAGGGGTGATGGGACAGGCATGACGAGTTCTTCTGGAACAGCTACATATTCTGCATAGCCTCCTCCTCCGAGTAAAGCCATTACTTTACTTCCAAGTTTCCAATTCCCTTTGACCCCAGGACCGATGTCAGCGATCACACCGCTGGCCTCCAGACCCAAGATCTCACTCGCTCCAGGAGGAGGAGGGTAAAGACCCCTTTTCTGTCAATTAAAATAAGCCATCAGTGAGATTCAGTTTATCCAAGGCACAAACACTAGCAGGATTTTATGGTTTACCTGTAGTAGGTCAGCTCTGTTTAAAGCAGTTGCGGCGACTCTGATGAGGAGCTGCTCATCTTTGGGTTCAGGCCGTGGAATATGTTTCAAATCCAGCTTCCCTGATTCATCAACACACACTGCCTGCATTGACTAGAAATTAAAAAGAAATACAATCTGTTTGCAATGCTTCTTAGTTTTAATTTGCCTTTTATCATTTTATGTTGTTTGTTTTCCCCTGCAATGCATTGGCAATGTGATTATAAATATAAAAAGGGATTTTAAAGTTATTTGATTATAAAACTTTGAAAATTAGTATTCAATAATTAAGCACATTTTTTTACTTACCGTTTTCTCTTCTTGCATTTGTTGCTTTGACATTTAAATGCGATCTTAAACAAACAGGACATAAGCTTTACTTTAAAACCTAAAATTAAAACAAAAGAAATGAGAAATTTAAGCGGAGCTTCATATCACAAAAACACTACACTGTTGCAAAGTAACTTGACATACACATGCACTAAAATACAGTAAGTGAATTGCATTAACGTTTGCTTTTCTGCGCAATTTCAACGCACATATGACGTCAAAAATTCTGCCACGATCATTAAAAAAATAATGCACATCAATGAATTATAGCGGAGAATAATAGATCAGTGCAAAAGAGCTTGTTTTTGCAGGAATGACACACATTCTGACATCGACTTTAATTCTTCAGTTCTGCTGTCTGACAATACTCAAAACTATAGGCTACTTAAAATAACCCACTTCCTGCAAGAGAAAACATTAACGAAATCAAATTAAGAGTCATTTTAAAGGAACCTTACCTCATTAAATCACTCTTTAAATCGATGTTTTGATGCTGTGAATGTTGTTTACTGGACGTTGGTCTTTAGCATGTCTGAACTGATCATCAACTACAGTTAAATGAAATGCTGGAAATAAAAAAGTAGTACCCCCCCCAAAAAATACCATGGTAATCATAGAAAAATACCATTGTTACCATGGTAGAACTACATTCAAAATGAACCACATTCTGACTCTTCTTACACAGTTTGAAGATCGTTTATTAATTTATGATCTTGTAGTTGTAATACTCCCCATCTTAGGTTTTTACATTACAAGTAGCATAAACAAGCCCAATTTACCCAAACTGTAAAAATAATAATTGATATTATTTAACAATATATAATATTCTATTAAACCTTATCGCCCAGTTCTCCAAATTGCTTGGCTAGAGGATATGATATAATACTGATTTGTAACAATAATAATTTCATCCGTTGTATTGCAAAAGAAGACAATAAACACATTGGGGGATAAATAAATCAGAATACAATAGTAAACACTAGATAATCTTACTCTGAGATACCAAACTACTGAGATATGAAATCATTTATAATACATTTTTAGAAAAATAGTAAATGTCACAAAAGAGTTGTGAGCTATTAAATGGAGATCTGAATGGACTTCAACCTTTCATCTTTACTTTGACACAATAGTGATCATGTGACCGAATGACTTTGAAATTCAATACCCGGAAACCTGACCGAACGAAAGACACTGTTTATATGTTTAAGTGTCATAGCAGCAGATTCTAAGTCTACATGCTCATACAAGACGAGAAACCATATGCAGCAGCTTCACGTACAGTACATTTACATTTATTATTTATACACAATATACATATTTGGGCAAAATAAATTGGCTTTGAAACATTAATTGGGTTCTGAAAGTCTGAAGCTTCTGAGACGTTTGAACCCACTGTATGCATGTATTTGAGCAGTGTGTTTTTAAAATCTGCATTTTGTACTTTTTTTGTACTGTTTCATTCCATTTATTTGTTTTTTAAAGAAACATCTCAAAATGTCAACACAGCGAAGCGTTAAGAGACCCAAGTAAGACTGCTGAACCACAAAGAAGAAGTCCATCTTCAGTGGAAACTACACAACATCAGCGCCAAATACAGACTCAACCTCAGGCTGCTGAAGCAGGAACGAGAGCTAGTGCTAAAAGAGTACAAACGGCTGCTGGATTTAAAGGGATAGTTCACCCAAAAATGAAAATTTGATGTTTATCTGCTTACCCCCAGGGCATCCAAGATGTAGGTGACTTTGTTTCTTCAGTAGAACACAAATTATGATTTTTAAGTCCAGCCGTTGCAGTCTATCAGTCGTATAATGCATGGCAATGGTAACAAAATCTATGAGAGTACAAAAAACATTCACAGACAAATCCAAATTAAACCCTGCGGCTCGTGACGACACATTGATGTCCTAAGACACGAAACGATCGGTCTGTGCCAGAAACCGAACCGTATTTATATAATTTTTTACCTCTAATACACCACTACGTCCAACTTCCTTGAGTGCGTGCACGGCATCCGATGCGTGAGGTGTGTACGCGCGCGTCTCTGGTGTAGTTTACGTTAATGTGTGTGTTGATATCCAGCAACGGCTGGAGTTAAAAATCATAATTTGTGTTCTACTGAAGAAACAAAGTCATCTACATCTTGGATGCCCTGGGGGTAAGCAGATAAACATCCAATTTTCATTTTTGGGTGAACTATACCTTTAAGGGTTAGCGAACCGCACGCAACCATAAACAACACAATGAGAGCCATATCAGAGGTCAGGATGACAAACGATGCACACGAGACACGATTTTCAAAATCCGCTCCAGCTTTCAGACCTCTATCTTCTGTGAAAACGTATGAGGATGATGAAGAACAGAGGTCTGCTAAATCAGCATCATTCTCCGTCAAGCAAGATGATTCATCTGCATCTATGATAGTCACAGAGAAATTCAAAGCTTCAGAAAACGCTCAGCGTTCCATTCTACAGCTGAAAGACCTAGCATTGATCGACAGCATCTCTCAGAAAGAGCTGATCTATCAGGTAGAGTATTACCGATGGTATAAAGAAAGACTGAAACAACTGCAGAGAGAAAAACTACAACAGAAAATAAGAAGCTTTCTCAACTCTATACAGCATTTGACAACTTATGCATGAACATTTATGTACCATTAAGAGAATTTTGAACTGATCGTGCTAAATAGTTGTTTTTCTCAGTTCTCTCAAGTTACGTGTTAATCTACCTCTGAATGTGCAACTGCACTGTAACGGAACATTATTTACATTAAGGTGTTCATTTTGTCACATTTGTTAAGCGATGCTTCCCATCCTCCTCATGGTCAGGACAGTCGTATGAGCTGGAGACTCCAGGAGCAGAGACTGGTTTTTCTTCCACTGTGGAGATTCTGAAAGTGTTTTATCTACAAGAATAAATACAAAATTAATGTAACCCAGTTCCTTTTCCTTTTCCAAATCTTTAAAGATAAATAAAGCATGCTTTGATTATACTGTTGCCCTCATTTCCAAATGAACGTCAGTAAGAAAACATACATACATTTACTCCGAAATAAATTAAATGACAATAACAATAGCAAGGTTTTTTTTTTCTTGATTTAGTCTTTACATTTTTTAATACTTACTGCATAATTTAACACAAAATAAACTGATAAAAATGCTTTGTAATCTCACACTTCATTCCAGCCCATGTAAGAATAATATCCATTCCATATTTACCCCTTCATGTGAGATTTACCAACAATTATTTCATATTAAAAGGGACAGTTCACTCAAAAATGGAAATGTACTCCCCAAAAGACTTTGGTTAATCTTCGAAACAGAAATACATATATTTTTAATGGAATCCGAGATGCTTCATTGAATGTCCAGGTAACTAAAATTTAGAAGATCCAAAAAGTTCATAGAATGAAACCATAGGAATCTGTTCATCATATAAAGTACTCGTATCTTCACGAAACTTGGATTAAAATTAATATGGATTCATTTCATGCCATATTTATGACCTTTTTGAACCTTCTAGGTTTTAGTTACCTGGACTTCCAATGTTTCTCAGTTTTCATTAACAATATCTTAATTTGTGTTTCAAAGATAATCAAAGTCAAACAGGTTTGGAATGACATGAGGATGAGTAAATGAAGACAGAGTTTTCATTTTTGGGTGAACTATATCTTTAATTAATTCATATTAATTTGTTCTGTTACATTTGCATCTGTTTTATCCAAATCGACTTGCACTGCATTCAAGCTGTCTATTTTTCAAGCTATACAAACTGAACTCAAAAGACTGGCATTGCAAATGTCATGATGTCTTGTTTGAGCCACATGAATGTTCGGTTCTAAATGAGATGGTAAGCTTATCCAGGTTCAGTTAAATTGTGATGTGTCGTACCTTCACACTCAATGCTAACCCGTGTTGGCAGACATTGTGTGAGATCGCCGTACTCCAGTGTGCATAGAACAGCTTTGGGAGTCTCGCTTTGTGCTGTACACATGAGCACAAGAATATTGCACAACTGATTGCTCTCCATCACCTCCACCGAACCAATGAGCTCCTGTGGCAAAGACAAGAAAGATTTATATTCAGCAAGAATGCATTAAATTGATCAAAGTGAAAGTAAAGACATTGATAATCAGAGATCTATTCATCAAAAATATCTATCACAGTTTCCACAAAAATATTAAGCAGCAGAACTGTTTTCAACATTAATAATAAGAAGAAAATCAGCATATTAGAATGATTTCTGAAGGATCTTGTGACACTGAAGACTGGAGTAATGATGCTAAAAACTAAGCTTTGCATCACAGGAATGAAATACATTATAAAATCTTTTCAAATAGTGATTTTAAGTTGTAATAATATTTAACAATATTAATGTTTTTAGTATTTCTTGATCAAATAAATGCAGCCTTAGCAAGCATAAGAGATTTATATCAAAAATATTAAAAACACCCCAAACCCTAGTATATACAATAAATGCAGGGAACCTGAATACCTTGAGGAGGCAGACCTGCCGTCTGCGAGCGGCTAAAGCGTTGAGGTTCTGGCTGAGGGTCTGCAGGAAGGCTTTAAGGTCTTTCTGCAGGTTCTGTTTGGCGAAACTCTCGAGTGGGAATGACGGGGGGATGTTATGGCGAGAGATCTGCACGGTGCACGTCAGGTCCAGTTCCATGTTATGCGTCTCCAAATACACACCCTCAAAGGCCGTGTGAAAAGACACACACACGCTTTTCCCTTCCTTACACTCCACCAATTCATAGCCACCTGAGAAAGACAGCACAATCGATCAGGCCTGAAACAGAGGCAATACACAGATGATCTACGTGTGAACTCAATATGATTTAATCAGTACAAAATTACCAATTAAGTGATGAGCACGCTGAAGGTCTTTCAACTGCATTCTCCAAGCTGTTAACATAGACTTCTGTAGTTCAATGAAGCCGCCTGCTGCAGCAGCATCATCTTCCAATGGAAGATCTTTGCTGATTTTATCTTTCAGGATCTGCCGTGCAATGAGAAAAAGTGGATAATAAATCTGTTTGACAAAGTTAGATATTAGATAAATGTCTCTTTACCATTTCAACCCTGTCTCACCTTGACCACATCTGTCTGATGTTTGATTTGATCTCTTTTGGCACGGAGGGTCACAGCTCTGGCTTTGAGCATCTCTAACCTCTGAGAGTCATGCTGGTCCTGCTGTCCCATACCTCCCCTCTCTAAAGCCATCAGGTGACCCAGAACACCTGACAAATCATATAACAATCACACTATTGTCAGACTCTGTTCCATGTTTTGTGTGTGTCCTGCTCCCCATGTGCCTTCCCATGCCCTTATTTGGTTAGTTTCCTGTTCCTCCCCTGATTAGTGTTTCATTGCTCCCAGGTGTGTCTCGTCATCCCCTCCTCCTGTGTGTATAAATAGTGTTCCCAGTCCCAAGTTCTCTGTCCGCTGTTAAACGTCTTCCTGAGTTCGTCTCCCTTGGTTCCTGAAAATAAAGTCTTGGTAAAAGTATTCTCCAGCGTCTCCCCATGTATGTGCATCGTGACAGAACAGCGGACCAAACAGTAAGCGGCATCCCTTCCCCGTGTTTAAGTTCCGTGTTTTTGAAAGTTTTTTTGTTTTCTGGTTCAGTCTGGTTGTCTTCAGTTTTACCCTGTTCCCCAGTTCAGCCCAGGAAGGGCTTCTGTTCCCGAGTTAAACGTCTTCCTGAGTTCGTCTCCCTTGGTTCCTGAAAATAAAGTCTTGGTAAAAGTATTCTCCAGCGTCTCCTCGTTCCTCGTGTATGTGCATCATGACAACTATGCATTAAAAATACAACGTATGTGAAAATACATTTACACTAGCAGATAAATGTTTGGACACAGCTACTCTTTCTTTATTAGGAATATTTTTCACATTGCTGAATGATTGTAAAGTTGTGAAAACCTTAATAATAATAAAACATTATGTAAAGATATTCAACTTTTCATTAGCTTGTTATTGCGCCTCACCTTAGATATCATATTTTAATCAAATAAAATGAAATTTTAGAGTTTAATGGAACAGTTTATCCAAAAATGCAGCGAATGGGTGCCGTCAGAATGCATTATTATGGATTGCCATTTTGGCCAGACATGATCATTTAAAGTTAAAACATCCTGATGATGGACTGGAGTGGTGTGGATTACTTATGGACTATTGTGATGCTTTTAATCAGCTGTTTGGACTCTCATTCTGACGTGAAGGATCTGAAACTGTGTGTGTTTTTGCTTCAAGTGAGCAATCATACATTTGTGTTGTGTTTAACATTTTTTCTTTTATATCCATTTATTCACTCATTTATAATAATTTAATCATTTTTATTATTCCATTTAATCATATAATCATTTATAATAATAATTATAGCCATTTATATATTCATTTAATTGATTCATTGATTGATTAGTCATTTATATTATATTATTGTTGTTTTTTTATACTATTTTCCATTGTTGTTTAGTCTTATGACTGTGTGGTTTCAAGGGCTGTTTGTCTTCATGAATAAGAGATAAGTGGGAATATTTATGGAAACTCAAGGATTATTATGGGATGTTGTTGTGAATCAGTTTGGTATAACAATACTTGTTGAATTAGTGCTGGTCAGACGAAGTCTGAGCATTGAAACATATGCAACTAACACTATTCAATAAACTCCTTTTTATCATCACATCGTATCCGTCTTCTGCTCTTCACTGGCTTTTTCCTCAGTCAACGTCTTGGCCGATAGAAGACTGTTAATAGAGTTTTGGGTATTTTGGGTACCAGACAAGACTTCCTATTAACAGGTTTTGGGTATTAGACTACTTTGCTGACAGGTTGTTCTGTTACCAGACAAAACGGATATTTTCTGACGGGATCTGGCATCCGGGGCTGAATCTTAATTATCTGGCGTGGAGGTATGATCTAAGACATTGGTGAGCAAGTTACATGCTACATTTCTCCAAATCTGTTCCCATGAAGAACCAAACTCATCTACATCTTGGATGGCCAAAGGCTGAGTTAATTTTCAAGAAAATGCTAAATTTTTGAGCCAACTATTCCTTTTAAGGTCTTTGGGGCACTTTTATGCATTATTACGAAATATTATATAGAATACTTTAGTGTTTGAATGAGGAATATATCTATTTATTAATTCTTGATTAATTAAACAAATTGACTGAACAATGTAAAACTAGTGACAGTTTGATTGTATATTATAGTGTTATTCACTTGTTATTTAGGTATTACAAATGAATGTGTGCACTATAATATATATTTATTTATTTGTCGTTGAGGTAAATTAACTGACAAATTACAAAAGATATTGGGGAAACGTTGTGTTAGAAGCAATGTAGTGACAATAAATTGAGTTAAGTTGTATATGTTTACTAAATTAATTCCATGAATGTAGCATACACTTCAACACAAAATGTTTTAAGGCACCTAGAAAACAGCAGAATAGAAGAATACATTTAGCCAAGTGTGTCTAAATAGAAGACGTGTATAGGTTTCAAAACGTTTTGACACGTTTAATGAAAACAGACTCATAAGTCGTAAATTTACCTTGCTCCATTGTTTCCATTATGCTTTCCATTACTTTATTCTTGACGCGCGGACTTCTTATTTTTGCTAATTTGTTTCTTTGTAAATAGAACGTTTCGAAACCTGGCGCGCGGTTGCGTCAGACTCGACCTCGGAAGCTAAAACACAAACAGCGCTGTAGCCCAGAAAACCCTTAAAGGGATTTGCGTTAGCATGAAGCTGCAGTTTCACAATACATGAATTACACTTACTAGTAACAGAATGCTGTAATGCTGCAAATAATTTTTCTTGTGCTTGAAACGCGATTTACACCTTTACAAAGCTTCTCTTGCGCATGCAAATTTAATTTACGCTTACGGTCTTATGTACACTTCCACAACTCTTACCCTGCGTATGCAAATCTTTTTGACGTCATTCTACCTTCATAGACTTTGCTGTAGCGCATCATCACTGCGCGCTGTTTGCGCAGCCACGTAATCTAATCAGTGCTCAAGACTGCTCTATTTTCTCCCCACGTGGTTGCATTTTTTATTGTGCGCATATTATTATTATTTAGTATTAAATGTAATATTCAGATTATTATTTTAAAAAGCATGTGTAGAGAAAAACAGCTGCATATTGTTTGTAAACACCATAACTATCACTGATCAGCTTTAGATTGTAAACTGTAAGGTGCACACTGTGTTTTTACTGATAAGGTGACTCGGTAACCTTCAGGCGTAATGGCACCTGTAACACTGGGAGGAGTGTGACATTAGGGTTAGGGTTAAGTTTCTAACCCTAACCCTAACCCTAACTGACATTCACTGTCTGGCCCCCGGATGACACACATGAAGTGTGTCTGATCTGATTGACTGCTTTAGGTAAGAACACCTGCATGTCGAGCAATCATGTAACGCACTGCACGCGCTTTCGATGATGAAAAACACTGTACACTGTATGAATGCTGAGAAACAGCATGCGTCCACCAACTAACCCACAATAACAAGGAAGTGAAATTGCACAGATAACTGGTATAGGGTTAACTAGGTAGATGAGTTTGCAAATGCGAATGTATTTAATGCTTTACATGAATTATTGTTCTGGGTCATGCATTTGGTGTAAAGTTGAAACCCCAATCCAGTGGCGTCTCTGCAAACTAGTCACAACCGCCAGGAACTGTTAACCCTCTAATGCCTCCTGGTTTAGCCTTCACCATCCCTGATTAACCCATTGTAGCCCTACAGAAAAATAGATTCTGATATCATGGTACTGTGATGCTGCTGCTGAATGATTATATTCATACACCTCTTTAGAGCAAGTTAGGTCCTGAAAGTAAAAATTGAATTATTTCTCTCTCTATATATAATTTAAAATCTAAGGTGGTATATACCTCCATAAAAGTTGTTAATATTTGCCAAAAAAATAACAGAAAAAAGTCTTGATTGTTGCAATACAGCACAGATTTCAATCAGAGAAGGTACTGCAAAGGTGGAATTTAAAATGTATAAATAATATATAAAATATAAATTATGGAATTTAAAATAAACAATTTAGAAATTATATATTACAAAATTATATATATTTAGAAATTATGTATGATTATATAGATATTTGATTTAAGGCTTCTTTTTTTTTTTTAAAGTGGGTGGTTACATAGTCATTGTGCATTTAGGAACTTTTTCGTGATGTACATCCGAGTAAAAAGGATTATTGAAAAAGAAAAAATGTAGGATGGAGAAGTTGTTCTTTGTGTCAGTTGTTGATTGGATGTTGAGAAGTGGGCGTGGCACTCAAAAATGGAGGCAGATCTGAACACAATAGTATCCAGCTGCAGACGTGTCAGAACCGCAGCCACAGAACCGGAAGTGAGGGGCGGAGCTTACGTTCTTACCAGAGTAATGCCACCTTACGGTTTTTAAGGGGTAATTTGCTTTTATTACAAAATACATAATACTTTATGTATGCATTTTATAATAATAAATTAAGCATTTTAAAAAAATTAATCTTGTGTAATTTAGTTGTAATTCATTTATAGTTATTCGTTTCATTGAATTATGCGAGTTATTTCCTGTTTGTGATATTAAAAATAATGTTTGAAACTTCTGGGCTTTTTATATGAAATATACTTTAATCACAAGATTCAAAATAAATGTCTACTCCAAAGTCAAGAACACATTTTTAAAAGTAACAATCAAAATGTACACAATAATTAAATTGAAGTTTATAAAATGAACAATTCACTATTAAGCCCATTTTGTCATGACAATCCTGCATGAAAATTTACAAACTGAACAATATAAAAGAGATATCGATAGTGTTACGGAGTAACCAGAACATGAGACGTGCAGATCCATGTGCAAAGCTTTTATTAAGATGTGGTCATAAACGGGCATAGGTCAGACATAGGCAAACTGGTATGTAGAAGACAAGGCAAGGGTAGTCCGGTAAACAAGCGAGGGTCAGTCGACGACGAACCAGCTGTGACTAGACTTGACTCATGACGATCAACTGTGACTTGACTTGACTCATGACGATCAGTTGTGACTTCACTAGACTCATGAAGATCAGCCGTGACTTGACTTGACTCAGGAAGATCAGCTTGACTTGACACATGATGTCAATGTAATGGAAGGGTGACCTCTGGTGGTGATTGAACGGAAGTTCATGGACAGGATTCGTGACATTTCACAGACGGCCTCCATAGCCGTGACAGGACAGGCAGAGAGTTCACAGATGGACTTCATAGCCGTTACAGGACTGTTAGAGAGTTCATAGATGGCCTCCTTGGCCGGAACAGAACAGGACGAAAGTTCATGAGTGGATACCACTGACACCTCTGGAGGTTCTGCAGCGGATTCCGCCACCTCTGGAGGTTCTACAGTAGGACCATTGGGATACAGGGAGAGTTCAGTAATGGTTCCTTCGACCGTGACAAGACAGGCTGAAGGTGCGTTGCTGGGCGCCACCACCGTGCAAGGAGCTGAGGTGAGCACCGCCATCTCGGGAGGTTCTGCAGCATGGGCCGCCACCTCTGGAGGAGCTACAGTGGGCGCCATCGCCTCGGGGAACATGGCAGCGTGACTAAACTTGACTCATGATAATGAACTGGAACTTGACCGGACTCATGACGATCAGCTGTGACTTGACGGCACTCAAGATGGGCAGCTGTGACATGACGGGGTGCTGTTGTGTCCGCCATCTTGCGATCAGGCTCCACTGTCGCCACCATTTTGTGAGCGTGCTCTAGTGCGGCCGGCATTACACAAGCGGTCTCGTTGTCATGTTTCTCCGCAACACCCACTGTGAACACGGAGTCGACAGACAGCAGAGCAAAATCCAAAAAAAAAACTTAATCGTGACTTTAAAGGTTCAGAATCAGAATGAGCTTTATTGCCAGGTATGTTTACACATAC
>NW_015536630.1:626778-627844 GCF_001515605.1 Sinocyclocheilus anshuiensis | reverse complement strand
TGTGACTTGACTTGACTCATGACGATCAATTGTGACTTGACTTGACTCATGACGATCAATTGTGACTTGACTTGACTCATGACGATCAATTGTGACTTGACTTGACTCATGACGATCAATTGTGACTTGACTTTACTCATGACGATCAACGGTAACTTGACTTGATTCATGAAGATCAGATGTGACATAACGGGGCGCAGTTGTGTCCGCCATTTTACTATCAGGCTCCACTGTCGCCACCATTTTGTGAGCATGCTCTAGTGCGGCCGCCATTACACAAGCGGACTCGGTATCATGTTTCTCCGCAACACCCACCGTGAACACGGAGTCTACACACAGCAAAGCAAAATCCAAAAAATAGCTTAGAGAAGAACGGGGACCCTCACGGGTTAATCGTGACTTTAAAGGTTCATTTACTCCATCACAAAAAAAGTCTATCAGTACACAATCTGGCAGATCAGAATAACACGCAATGTCCAGATACTCTTGAATATAGCCTTCAAGCGGGCGTGTGCCCTGCTTTAAGGCTAATAAAAGTTTTGCAGTGTCCATACCTGGCTAATGTCCACATGAAAAGCTGCTGGATCCTTGTGTGGCCGAGTATTCTGTTACGGAGCAAAGCTTTTGTTAAGACGTGGTCATAAACAGGCATAGGTCAGACATAGGCAAACTGGTATGTAGAAGACAAGGCAAGGGTAGTCCGGTAAACAAGCGAGGGTCAGTCGACGACGAATGTAATCCAACAGGGCGAGACTAGAGAGATAATCCAGGTACAAAGAAAAAGTCCAGTATCTTGGTTAATTTCAAATTGGTCAGAAGGGGGTGCAAATGTAACGGTGTGCTGGAGGAAATGTCCAGTACCTTTCAGATAAAACTCCAAAGTTCTCCAGAAGAATAAGAGTCCACCGTCTCCGTATGATTGGAATGTCACACTGGAAGACACAAACATAGAGAAATCTTTAAATATCAACTGCTACAACATCATAAAGATCAATTACTTTAACTGATAACTACTTACAGATGTAAAATCAAAGGGTGCTCCCAAGACAAGATGTACTGGAAAACA
>NW_015536630.1:609988-626724 GCF_001515605.1 Sinocyclocheilus anshuiensis | reverse complement strand
TGTTGAAGTGGATTTGAAGATGACTTATTAATTTGACCAGTTTGGCTGGCTTAAACATGCTGGTCAAGCAGAAAACTGCTGGTAATTGCTGTAACACTGCTGCAGCTCAGGTAATGTGTCACCTCTCTGAATCCTTATATGTCTCTCTACAAGAGATGAAGCCACACACAATTATCTCAATGATGACAAATGGGATTAAAAATTTAAAATAAACTATAAGGTAATATTAACACACAAACAATGCATATAACAGAGGAAAGTAAAGTAAACTATTTATTTTTATGAATAATAAACGTCTTCAAAACTTCACCGCAAGGCCCATTTACAACATGCATCCGAAAATTAATCGAAACATCCACAGAAAAAAGTAATATACTATAAAGTATGACAACAAATTCTAGCTTCAATATAAGATAATAAAGCCAAGCACGCATTAAGTACTTAGTAGATAAATGTTTAATGTAATATATACGATAATTATTAAACATGATAGCAAAAACATTACAGACTACTCACCGTGCTCTCTCGTTGTCAATAACTCCACCCCTCACTTTCGGTTCTGTGGCTGCGGGTCTACAGCTGGATATATCTCGATCTGAATGCAAACTGGCAAGTTTTAAGAGGCGAAAAGAGGAGAGTTTTAAGCAAACTAAATGATTGAATAAATGAAACATATATATGGATAAAGCTGCATATGCAAAATAAGGTGAATTTTCATTTCATACAAACTTTAAGCAGACTAAATGATTGGAGAAGTCCTACATACGTCACCAGAGATAAGCCTGACGTTTTCACTGGAAGATGAAGTTATGACATTTTGATTCAAAATGTCAAATTAAAGTATCAGTCATTCACAGTAAGATCTATAACATGCATTCGGAAGATAGATATAGGGTGAATTTTAATTTCAATGTGAACATACCTGCCTAACATGGAATCATAGCCTGATTGACTAAGTGCATTATCTTATATCAGTTGTGACATGTTTCAGGTAGTCATCAGATTTGCAGATCAATGGCTTTGACCTTTATCCTGATCATGCAGCGGAGATTCTAATATCACGCTTCATGCCTGCAGTCTCGGTATGGATCCGCGGAGCACAAGTACTTCACTGTTATTGATTATGTGATATTTGTGTTGCTGTTGGTGGCCCCCATGGTCATCGGGCTGTACTACGCCTTCACCGGAGGACGCCAGAGCACCACGCGAGAGTTCATGTATGCAGACAGGAGTGCAGCTCTCTCTGTCTCTCGTGGCCACCTTCCAGTCGGCCGTGGCCATCATTGGCACGCCGGCTGAGGTTTACAGTAATGGCACGCAGTACTGGTTTATCGGCTGCTCTTTTATTCTGGGTCTCCTGATACCAGCACACATTTTCATTCCTGTGTTCTACACACTACATCTCACCAGTGTCTACCCAGTGTCTACCAGGTACACATCCTTTTAAATTATGAAATAACACAGGTTCTTTATTGGCATTCACCCAAAAATGAAAATATGCAGAAAATGTACTCACCCTCAGGCCATTCCAGATGAAGATGAGTTTGGAGAAATGTAGCATTCCATCACTTGCTCATCAATGGATCCTCTGCAGTGAATGGGTGCTGTCAGAATGAGAGTCCAAACAGGTGATAAAAACATCATAATAATCCACAAGTAACTCCAGTCCATCAATCAACATCTTGTGAAGCAAAAAGTTGTGTGTTTGTAAGAAACAAATCCATGATTAAGACATTTTTAACTTTGCTAAAATGCGAGTGCTCTATGCACAATATTACTTTCTCCATTTAAAAAGTCGTCTTGTCTGAATCAGGAGAGAAATACGAACAGATCAAGCACATGTGACCACAGGTGAAAGCAGTCTAAAGCAGTTCTAAACACATATGTGGGTGGATTTTGATGTGAGAGGGCAACAGGGTTGGACTTTTTCATTGGAGGAAGCGTTACTATGGATAATGAACTTGTATTTTGCCCAACAGCGATGGTTTAAATTTAAAATGCTTTAAATAATGATGGATTTGTTTCTTACAAACACACAGCTTTTCACTTCACAACACATTAGCTGATGGACTGGAGTGGTGTGGATTACTTGTGGATTACTGTGATGTTTTTATCAGCTGTTTGGACTCTCATTCTGACGGCACCCATTCACTGCAGAGGATCCACTGGTGAGCAAGTGATGTTAGGCTCTAAATCTGATGAAAAAACAAACTCATCTACATCTTGGATGGCCTGAGGATGAGTAAATATTTAGTTTTTATTTTATTATTATTATTATTTTTCAAAAGGTTTTGAAAAATGTGCACTATTCCTTTAAGAATTGTTCACTGAAAGGTCCTTTGGGGAACAAAATGGTTCTTCTATATGGCATCGCTGCAACCTTTTTAGAACTTTTAGTTTTTGTAATAGTGTAGCAACATCCTGGCAACTGAACTCAACACTGCAAGCAAGTTTAGCACCTCTAATGTTTTCATTTGTCATTGATGCCTTTATTAATCATGCTCATGTCTCATTCACCTCACAGTATTTGGAGCTGTGCTTCTGTAAAGCCGTCCGTGTTACGTCACTGTTACGTTTATTTTTCAGATGGTAAGTTCCTGCCTCTCTGTTGTGAAATAAAGTTTGCAATTTTGCATATTTAATGCATTGCATGGAGAGAGTTACTGTGTGGTTTCTTTTCCCAGGTCATTTATATGGGTGTTGGCATCTATACACCTGCTCTTGCATTGAATGCAGGTAATGTTACAAATATATATAGTCATAATTAAGATATTAATGCATGAACATAAATATGACTGTCTGTTGTAAGTGATAACATACTGTATGTCTGTCTCTAGTTACTGGTTTTCATTTATGCGGAGCAGTATTGGTAATGATTTTGAGTTGTTTAAGGTTACATGCATCTGGTCTTATTGTGCACAGTTCATCAGTGCATGATATCAAATGTTTGTCTTTGCAAACTTTCATCAGCTTGCTTTGCATCTTAAACATTTATTTTTGGATGACAACATTTGATGTTAACCATTAACCCTATAAAGCATACTGTATCATATTTGATATGCAAATTTGTAAGGCCTCTAAATTATCAACATGATCATATCTTTACTGAGAAACCTGTTGCACACAATCCACTACAAAACTACTACAAAAAAATAGATTTTTCAGGCTGTTATTTCCTATGTCAGATTTTACAGGTTTAAATATCCTTAGAAGTCGAACAGGCAATTTCATATTGATTGGTTGCTTTGTTTTCATTGTCTCAAAGAGGTAATTATTTTTGCATGTTTTTCCTCCTGGTAGGGTGGGCTGAAGGGCAGTGGTCTGGACCGATGTTTTCCAGACAGTAGTGATGTTTACTGGTCAGCTGGCTGTCATCATTGTGGGTGTTCATCAGGCTGGTGGTCTCTCTGATGCCTGGGTGAAAGTCAGAGATGGTGGACGCATCTCCAGGATTGAGTATGTATGCTTTAAATGGTTTAAATGGCATAGAAGCTGGTAGGCAGCACATTTAACCACCAGGTGACTCCATGAATGCATCTATTAAATCAAGGGTTTTCAAATAGTTTGAAGCCAAGGACCCCCAAATATGATGATGGTCCCTTTTTTGAGGTTAGGCAGCTGTTTATTTACATGTATAAAGTCCATTTATATTGAGAGAGAAAATATATAGGCAAAATGTCCATATTGTTCCAAAGATAAACACTTTTTTTTTAGAAATCATATGCAGATGCAGTTTTCTACTGTTAAAACTAAGACTGTCAATAGAATAAAACAAATTTGATGTTAATTTCATGATTTCCATCTTGATAAAGCTGAAAGTTGAATTAATATAAAAACTCAGAATTGCGAGATATAAACTCAGAATTGTGAGATATAAACTCAGAATTGTGAGATATAAACTCAGAATTGCGAGATATTAACTCAGAATTAAGTCAGAATTGTGAAATACAAAGTTAAAGTTGTGAGATATAAAATCAGAATTGCAAGATATAAAGTCAAAATTGCTAGAATAAACTCAGAATTGTGAGATATAGTCAAAATTCTGACAAAATCAGAATTGCGAGATATAAAATCAGAATTGCGAGAAACTTTCAATTGCAAAAAAAATGTTTTTGCCACTTGTTTCCGTCACTGAATAAAAAAATAAATAAAATAGAGTAATTGTGACTTTCATTTAGAAATTCTGAGTTTATCTCTCACAATTCAGGCTTTTCTTCTCAGAATTTCAGTCTCACAATTCTGAGTTTATATCTGACTTTTCCCCCCTCAGAATTATGAGAAGAAAGGTCACAAGTACATTTTTTGTTTTATTGCGTGGTAGCTTTCATAGGCATCAGTGAAACTCAACAACACCTTAATCCTAAGCATTACATGTAGGCATGTATCTCGTCCCATTCTGTTAGTGCTACAGAATGCTATTTCTGTCAGGACCACTATCGTCAAAGATGATTGACAATTAGCATCAAGTTTGGATTGGTGGTATGGTTCTGTTCTGGGCAAGAACTCCCTGCGCATCCATGCAGCCTAGCATGGATGAGAGCAGGGAGAGCAGCGATAACCCCCCAGGGTAAACAGAACAGAACCAACATAAATGTATTGCAGATATCGTTAAAGTTCAATAATGTTATGTACATATTTTAGAATTAGTCTGATTCAAAGGATAATCAGAAGGCTGAATCCTGACTGACAGAGGAGGAGCTGGGGATGGAGGAGGGTAATTAGCTATTGAGCTATGCGAAAACTGCTGATAATACTGAGGGACCTTATATATGAATGCTTAGATATGTGTTGTATTCCCATAGGTAGATGGGGATCAGCTGAAAGTCAGGTGATGCGAGCTTGACTAACGTGACCTGCCAGAACTAACGCTACGCTAGATTGTATTGATACTCAACATAATTTCTCATATCGACTGACTGTGTCTGCCAGCCTGAATCCAGACCCAACGGTGAGACACACGTTCTGGACGTTAGGTGTTGGAGGAGTGTTTCTGATGCTGTCTCTGTATGAAGTGAACCAGGCTCAGGTTCAGAGGTACCTCAGTTCTCGTACAGAGAAAGAAGCCGTCATGTAAGTGCTCCTTTTACTCATGTACAGATCCCTAAGGCTCTCAGATGAACGTATGTGTCACAAAATATCATGTGTTCTCATGCAGGTCCAGCTGTATGGTGTTTCCCTGTCTTCAGGTGGCTTTAATGCTCAGTTGTCTGATGGGGCTGGTCATGTAAGCCTGCTACGGTAATAACAGCCCTCTAGAACAGCAGCATATCACGTCCAAAGACCAGGTTAGTAGCACTGAACAACAGTCGTGTGACTGCATATATCATTCTATAATTTGGGGCTTCCTGATATAAATAGTGAATTTATATGATGTGTTTTTTCTTTACAGATGGTGCTGTACTTCGTCATGGACATGTTACAAAACTTCAGCATGTAGCAGCATGATGACTGAAGCGATCGTATTTCACAGATCATATTTCAGTAAAAGAGTTTTTTTTGTATATATATATATATGTATTATGTATTATATATATATTTTGTGTATATATGTGTGTGTGTGTGTGTGTGTATGTATGTATGCATGCAAACTATAATTTCCTATTTATTTATTTAGATTTTTGAATGAAATACACACCCGTTCAAAAGTTTGGTTATGGTTAAAATTTTTTATGCTTTTGAAAGAAGTCTCTTCTGCTCATTAAGGCTGCATTTATTAAATCAATAATATTGCAAAATATTATAATTTAAAATAACTGTTTTCTCTTTGAATATATGTTAAAATTTAATTTATTCCCGTGATCAAAGCTGAATTTTCAAAATCAGTACTCGTCTTCAGTGTCACATGATCCTTCAGAAACATTTCTGAGTATTATCCATGTTGAAAACAGTTGTGCTGCTTCATATTTTTGTAGAAACCGTAATAAGCTTTTTCAGTATTTTTTTTAATGAATTAAAGCTCAAAAGAACAACATTTATGTGAAATAGAAATCTTTTGTAACTTTATAACCGTCTTTACTTTTGATTATTTAATGCACCCTTACAGAAAAGAAGTAAACCTTACTGAACCAAATTTTGAATGGTAGTCTATGTTCATGCAAATCTGCTTTATTTTTGTCTCTATAATAAACATATTTAAAAAGAGATACAGACAGTAGTCGGTGCACAAGCATGCAATAAAATATGAAAGTATACTTATTTGTATCTAAAAATGAGATGCTGTCCTTCTCATTCACAGTACAATATCCTCAGCTTTGAACTCATTAGCCACAGTGACCATGGTGGATCTGATCAAACCCCATTTCTCAATGACGGAGTCCAGAGCCACTCTGCTGTCAAAGATGCTGGGTAAGACATTATCTTCAATGCTTAATGATTTTTGTCTCTCCACTGATGCACAATGATAGAATACTGTACGTTTCATCGGATTTCCCCTTTACTCAAAGAGATCAAATGAAGCTTTCAGTGAGCATGTTTATAATGCATGATTACTGTATATTCCTCATCCAGCTCTATCATATGGGATTATATGCCTGGCTATGGCTTATGTCGTGCATTTCTTCAGGTAAGCGTGCATGCTTTTATAAGCAGTGATGAATTTATATAGCAGTAATCAGCCTATGCCAATGTTAAGAAATCTAAATATACCCTGTGTTAAATCAGATTAACCTCTATAAACTTTATTGCCATTAATGGTTCCATGAAGAAATTTTAAGAATTATTCTGTTAAACAAAATGTTCTTTATAGTTGAAAAAGGTGCTTTAGATTATTAAAATGATCTTCACACTAAGAAAAAATAAGTAAATTTGGTAAAAATATATAATCACCCTCAGGCCATCCAAGATGAAAATGAGTTCCTGAGGATCCTCTGCAGTGAATGGGTGCCGTCAGAATGAGAGTCCAAACAGCTGATAAAAACATCACAGTAATCCACAAGTAATCCACACCACTTCAATCCATCTGTTAATGTCTTGTGAAGCGAAAAGAGGTGTGTTTGTGAGAAAACTCCATCATTAAGAAGTTAACTTCAAATCATTGATTCTGGTTAAAATATGTAGTCTATACGAGTCTATAATCAATAGTATTGTTTTCTCCAGTTAAAAGTCATCTTGTCTGAATCAGGAGAGAAATATGCACAGATCAAGCACCATTTACAAAACAGTTCTAAACAAATATGTGGGGGGATTTTGACATGAGAGAAGAACAAGGGATGGACTTTTTTCCACTGAGGAAGCATTATTATGAAATATGGACTCTTATTTTGGCCAGAAGCGTCCGTTTAAAGTTAAAATGCCTTAATAATGGATTTGCTTCTTAGAAGCAAGCAGCTTTTCACTTCATAAGACATTAATTGATGGACTGGAGCGGTGTGGATTACTTGTGGATTATTGTGATGTTTTTATCAGCTGTTTGGACTCTCATTCTGGCATTACAGTGTAGCCTGCGGGAACTTCTTGCTAAATGAAGCTTTCAGCAGAACTTTCTGGTCCAATAAGGACACCTAGTTATCAGTCTGTAGAAAGCAGAATATGATACTAACTTGAGGAGGGGCTCTTTTAACTTACAGCAACCAGAGATGAGAGCCTTTACAGTTCAACCTCAATAAATTTGATTAAAATGCAATTCCAAAAATGTTTACAATTTGCTCTATGTATTGTAACTACAACGATAAAAAAAATTGTAGAAACAAACCTTACTACTTAAATTTACAATGTAGTCAAAGCAGATGATACTGTGATGTAACAGCATACAGTGTGCCCTTCATCCAGATTAGATTTTATTGCGTTTCATGACTCTCTGATTTGCATTGTAAAATATAGATGTTTGCTGTGATGATGCTATGTTTGCATGAGCGAACTTACAGGAAATTCATCTTTGAAATACCAAGTACGACGACGGGTACGACAATAATATATTAATATGATTTATGCGGGACTCGCTCTCGAAGTAGCAGTGTTTGACATGGTGATAACCATAGCAATAGACGGGACAAAATATGTGAAAATGTGCATTAAGACTAGAGCACCCTCACTAATTTCAGAAGCACCCTCAGTGATTATTTCTGGAACCTCGTTGATACACTTTTGTTGTATAACTATATACAAAAACAACAAAATACAAATGCACTAAATAAAATAATTTAATAAATGCATATTTACAATTTAAGCACTTAACTAAAATAAGTATTAATAAAATAAATAACTAGAAAAGGCTGACTATATATTCAGCTTGCTTCCATTTAGTGAGAAAAGCCTACTCTTCACCGGTGTGGAAAATAATGTGTTTTTTGAACCTTAAACCGCATAAACACATTTCATTACACCAAATACACAAAATAATGTTCTTTTTAGCAACATCATATGACCCCTTTAAGTATAAAGAGGAGAACAAAGCGGTCCTCGGCAGCTTCCTACACATGCCAGGATGCGCCACTGCCAGATGCAGTTAGAAATTTACTAAAAACAAGCCTATCGCAAGAGGGGGGGTGCACCTGGGGTGGCCAGCCAAATTTCAAGGGGGGGCCCGGTGCCACCCCTGGCCACCACGTAGACATGCCCCTGGCTGTTTGGACTCTCATTCTGACGGCACCCATTCACTGCAGAGAATCCACTGGTGAGCAAGTGATGCAATGCTAAATTTATCTAAGAAATTTGAACCCATGAAGAAACAAACTCATCTACATCTTGGATGGCATATACGTGGCCATTGGTTGGTTGGAGGCTCATGTATTGATTAAAAGCTAAATCATAAAAATACTGCATAAAATACAAATTATTTGCATGTCACGTGACCATTATCCAACATCAGAAAACCATTAACAGATTGTTCAATTGTTGAAATATTAACTTTAAATCTCCATGGGGACTCAAAGGGGTTTGGCATATAATATACTAGTTTAAGCGGTACACAAAAATGAGAATAAATCATCACAGAAAAGCAAAAGTCAGTAAAGTAGGTGTCAGTTCATAAAAATCATGAGGCCATGCAAAGTAAAATGCAAATACAGTTGTGCTTTTTTGAGTATTTTTTGTGACCAGCGACTGTAGGTACTTTTGTTTATACATTGTAAATGAATGAGCCTGCTGTTGACAGGGTCTGTTTCCTTGAGGCTTGATTCCCCAAACAACTGGATTTTTACTGATATTCAAACTAGCATCTGGGGATGGTTATTCTTGAACATTCTGTGGTGTTCAATGCATTTTTTTTTACCATAATGCATTTTAGAGCGTTTGAGCTTAAGCTTCTGCGTTAATGCTTGAAATATGTTTTGTATATACACAATAAATTGCGCTTCCATACAGTACTGCATGAAAATTGAAATGAGCTGTAAATGTTTCGATGAATAGTCAAAACATTATATCTAATAATATATCTAAACTTTTATTTCCTCTGTAGTCAAAGAACTGAAGCAAACCATGTTAGAAAACAAAACCTGTCATAAAGTTTGACGAGTTAAGACAAGATAAGGTTTATAACATGAACATGAGGAGCACATGTTGCTTGTAAGCAAAATAAATGCAAATGAAGAAGGTTTTATTGGAGACACAAGATAAGCAGAGTCATTTGTGGGTTTTATAATACAAAAAAACATGTCTTTACTAAATGCATATTTACATTCTAACAAATCAGATGACGCAAATTACCAAAACGTCTACGATGGTGCTCCCTGATAACTAATTATATAATAAGAAAATGTGGGTGGTGTTTGCCGCTGAAAAAAACACCGGAATGCTGAGGTCTTGTTGGGGGGTTTTGTGTGGTTTCTTACTGTCTTGTGTGACAAAAAGTCCAGCGCCCTCAAGTCTCCACGATATTCTGCTATCTAGATTTGGCTAAATGTGCATCTGTGGTATTTTTTCACCTGTTTATGGTGAAAATGGTGCATCTGATCACTTAGTACTTAGTAAAGTAACGATCTATAAGACTGTGAAGACAGATTTAAGGACACACACACACACACACAATTTCATGTTTACCTCAATGTGTTACTTGCTGCTTCTTCACAATCATTTGTGAGATTTACTAGGTTTTTTGGTGAAAGAAAAGTAAATCCTGCACCTTTTTTCCAGTGTACTGTATTTATGAAAAAAAACAACAACAACTACAACCTAACTATGGTGTTCTTTTTATGAAATATCAAAATTCTTTTGATGTATGGACCTTAGCTAGAAAAATATATTTTTAAGTGGAACTGTGGTATCATTTACAGTAGGCTATATTTTGAGTCATGTGACTGAAATAATGCAAATCAGGAGGGTTATTGGGGATATTCTTTGAGCGGGTTATCATTCCATTCTCTCACATGGCCTGTACGGCCGCTTGAAGCTTTTTATGAACGTGATCACAGCTATAAAATTGCGCCCTGAATCCACGGAACAATACTGCTGTCAGGACTGAGAAGGCAGAGGGGTACGTTGACACGTTTAATGGATTCTTTGTTCTTCATATAAGCTCTATTTTTGCTTGTTAGCAGTGACATGGGCTATTGTTCACTACTGGTCAAAAGTGTGGAATAATTAAGAAGTCTCTTATGCACATCTTAAGCATTCATTTGATCAAAAATACATTACAAACAGTAATTCTGTGAAATATTACTACAAATTAAAATAACTGTTTTCTAATTGTAGTAGATTTTATTATCCCTTTGGGGAAGTTTTGTTTCAGTGGGTTTCCATGTGTGTTTCATACAGAAAGCAATACAACATAGCTACAAAAACATGATATAAGGCAAAAAAGAAAGAAAGAAAGAAAGAAAGAAAGAAAGAACAATCCTTGAAGGAATTTTGAAATGTAATTTACTTCTGTGATCAAAGCTGAATTTTCAGCATTATTACTCCAGTCTTCAGTGTTACATGATCCTTCAGAAATCATTCTAATATGCTGATTTGCTGCTCAATTATTATCATTTATTACTGGTTTCCGATTATTAATAATGGTTCTTATTATTATCAGTACTGAAAATGTTGTATAAACCATGAAACCTTTTTAGGCTTCTTTGATGAATAGAACGTTTAATGAATTGCATTTATTTGAAATCTTTTGTAACATTATACACTCTAAAAAATGGGTTGTTTTGACCCAGCTATTGGGTTGTTTTGACCCAGCGGTTGGGGTCAAAACAACCCAATCGCTGGGTCAAAACAACCCAATCGCTGGGTCAAAACAACCCAATAGCTGGGTTTGTCCCTTTTTAACCCAGCATTTTTTAGAGTGTAAATATCTTTAACATCATTTTTTGAAAAGGAAATGAATAGTTTTATTCAACAAGAAACATTAAATTGATGCTTACCCTAAACTTTTGAATGGTACTGTATGACCTTTTCCACAAAAATATGAAGCACACTGTAAAAAAAAATCAAAAGTTGAGAAAACCTAAAAGTTTAAGGCAACCAGCTTCAGGAGATTTTTGAGTTTTCTCAACTTTTTGTTGTATAAATTGAATACAAGGAGTTGAGAAAACTCACAAATGTCCTGAAGCTGGTTGCCTTAAACTTTTAAGTTTTCTTAACTTTTGATCTTTTACAGTGCAGCACAAATGTTTTCAACGTTGATAATACTAATAATAATTGTCTCAGCAAATCAGCATATTAGAATGATTTCTGAAGGATCATGTGACACTGAAGACTGGAGTAATGATGCTGAAAATTCAGCTTTGCGTCACAGGAATAAATTACATTTTAAAATATATTCAAATAGAAAAGTTATTTTAAATTACAAAAATATTTTACAATATTACTATTTTTACTGTATTTCTGACCAAATAAATGCAGCCTTGGTGAGCAGAAAAAAAAATTCTAAACCTTTGACCGGAATTGTATATAATTACATATTGTTGTGGTCAATTTATTATTAAAAAAATAAATAAAAAAATACTTATTTGCTTTCAATACTTATTATATCCCTCCCTGTAAGCTTATACTATTTTGGAAAAAAGTTTAAATCTTTGTATTCATTTCTCGTGTTTAATGTCTCGTTAAGATGAATCACTTGTTGCAAATTAATAAATGTAAATTGCATTATTGATGTCACTGATAGAAAGCATATGCACATATTCATATGAATGACTGCGCTCTGTTCCATCCACCAGAAATTGATGGCGCAAAAATGAAATTGTCTAAGGGTGTCATTCTCCTTTTTCTGGGATTGTTTTTTAAGGTGGGATAATATTTAATCATTATAAAAGTTCTTCAGTTATATACAAAGAATTTATTACATTTAGCATTAACTCTTTAACACTTTTGTTTGATAGGTTGCTGTGGCAGGTAGTATATATAGATTTTATTTCTGCTCATTATCAATAATAATCTATGGAATAAATAATATGTACACAGCAAAATCCCCAGAGTTAAATCAACTCTGCTCAGAGTACATATTGTCCCAATCTACAGAGTGTTAAAGTAACACTGAAGCAGAGTTACCACTGTTGAGGATTATGTGATATGTTTTCATGTCTAAAAGCCTGAGCTGTAATTGTTCATCTTCAACATTGTTAACAGCGGGTTTTCTTTACTAATGCTCACTCATCAATTAATTAATTGCTTAATTATCCCATTAACTTTAACTCGGCTTCAGTGTTACTTTAACACTCTGTAGATTGGGACAATATGTACTCTGATCAGAGTTGATTTAACTCTGGGGATTTTGCTGTGTATTTTTCCATTAATCGTCTACATGTTACTGAATACTGTCACAATGCAACATTCCAGAGAGTTCCACACAGGTGTACTGGTTAGAGCTTGAAATCGAGTCATCGGTGTATGACAACATCACTGAGCTTCTGAGAGAGCAGACACGCATCGACATAGTACATGCATCTGTAACAAACATCGGCATCACAACAGGTAAACAAACATATAATGCTTGAAATTACACCAACTTTTCTCACACTTAAAAAAAAAATAATACAATAAAATAAAATAAAACAATTAGAAAACTCAGTCATTTTCTGCCAGTACAACATTTGTTGATTTTATGGACATTCCTTTAACCCAAAACACAACACAATGCAACGTGTAATTCAAGTACTGAGAATTCCTTCATATTAACACCCTATTTTTTAGAGTACAAAGAATGCAAATAAAATATAAATTGGGGCTTCCCTGTTGAGCATTAGAAAGTTTAAGAATGAATATGCTTGCTGTAATTTTAAGGATGCATTCAGAAGCACAGAAACTTGTTGTTAGTGCTGCTGTGTAACTCAATCAAACAGGATGGAATGAGGTCAGTTCCTGGAGGATGATGTTATTAAGGAACTGGCTTTTGTTAGTTAAAAAAAAAATCTAAAATGATGGTAAATTATTTTGATAGTTAAAAATGATACACTGATTCCCAATTAAAATAATATTCCCAAGAATACACATTTTGAAGGATTGATTTGAAGGATTTATTGAAGTAAGGATTTGGAAGGTTGAAGGATTTCAATTGAACAAATGTTTCTAAATCAATTTGTTAGTTTTTAAGTTTAATTTTTTAATTAAATTCACCCCATGTTTAGCTGATATTAAAGAAAGCTAATATGATTTATTTATAAGGTATGATAATTTATCCAATATATGATGGGGACATGAAAATGTACTGCATAAGGGAACTGACCCAAACATATGAAATATAGGTTTAAGAAAAATAGAAATTATGGGCAGTTGCTACATTTCTGAATAATTGATGTTCCCAAAAAAATAAAACTATAATGTGCTTGTTTGCAGATTGCACACTGAATGAGACGCATAAGAATTGTTCATGCATGTTGAACTACACATACAGTGAGGACATGTGCAAAAATTATGACTGCTGCAATGACACCTGCACGCAGAAAGTTAATGGCATTGCTGTGTGTCTGCCTAAAACAAGAGGTATAGAGTATTGTTTGATGTGGGCACAGGATTTCTTGATGAAAAATAAATACATAAATAAATACCGGTCATTGAATGCTACGATTCTTATTTTTTCCAGTAAGCATCAATGGATTGACTACATTTGCAAATGAGTCTTGCATGTTTTTATGTGATCCAAGCAAACAAGGTTCTAAAGATTACCAGGACCACAACAAGAAAATTACCAAAATGGTATGTACTGCTGAAAATCAACACAACAGTGCAAAAAAAAAGTTTTTTTCCTAAAATAATTTTGAAAGTTCATTGATTACATTTACATGACTCATCACATTGTATTAAAGATTATGCTTTTACATTGTTTTTTATTATATTTTTTCATCATGGTGTTTTATGTTTTACATTTTATGTTGTTTAATTAATTAATTACTGCATTATTGTGTTTAGTCCCCCTAGCCATACTAGCCAAGAACAAATATGAATTTGTTGTCATAATTTCCTTTTGCCTCCTGTAGGCAAAAAGGAAATACAGTATATGAACTGTAAAATATACAGGCACCATATTGTCATCCTGCAATGCCTAAAAACTGTCACCGTATTGTTGGTTTGATTAACTTTATTACAACTATTTGCACTGTTTGTATATATATACCTCACCGGCATATTTCGATTTCTTTTAGCTTGCGGAAAAATACAGCACATTGAAATATTTCGATTCTCTGATTATCAATAGTTACAGGTAATCATGATAACAAGCAGCTCTGGCAGCTACTGTTTACCGTTCTTTCTACACACATAAAACACAGAAAAATGGCGGGAAATGTAGTAACGTTTCCCATTTGATTTAAAGCAGTGGCAGTGTGATCGTAAATTATACGGTGCAGGTAATGGGTTCAGTTACGCTTAATGAGTTGGAGAACGTAACCAGCAATCTGCCTGATTCTGATCTGAAAACAACAGGTAACTTAGTCAGTATTCATTCATTGGGTGAACTATTCCTTTAACTTTTTTTTTTATTATTATTTACAATACTTATAATGGTATGCAATAAAGAGAGGTTTATCACACCTTGTTATTTTCTTCAAAGGCTTCATCATTATTGATGGTCCTCGGGGTCCGATTGATATCGACTCCCTGGCAACTATAACTTGTCGGCCACAAGAAATGCTGGGAGAGGTAAAGTGGTACTTAATAGATGAGTGGAATAAAAAAACAGAGATCACAAAAGGACAAGAGGCCAGCTTCGCAAACAACAGTTTGGAGAACATTGTTCATCTGAAAAATATTTCAGGAAGCTGGAAAGGTAAGTTTCTGCATACATACACAATTAGGATAACTGCATGACTTTGAAAGTATATTTACTCATTTTTAAATATTTAAATAATTGAATAGGAGTTCGTTAATTTCAGCTTAAGTGTGATGTGTGTCATTTCTATCTATCTATCTATCTATCTATAGGAACAATTCAGTGTGTGTACACAAAAGGGCCCATAAAACACACAGCAAGTACAGAGTTGGACATAGCACTTCTGCCAGAAATACAGGCCATGAGCACTCCCCAATTTCCTAATTGTAGAAATAACCAATTCAAAAAGGCTATCATTGAATGTAAAATTTCAAACAATACAGAAAATTACACGGTTACATGGAATACTGCTCTTAGTTTCACAGAAATAGGACCAGGTAAGCGTCTCATTACCACTTTTGCTCTCTCAGTGCTAACAATGTGATTGAAAGATAAATATTTATTTATTATTTTTACATACTTTGTGATAAACATATTTTCATATTCCTGCATTCTCTAGAAATCCAGGGGAATTTTTTATCTTACAAAGCAGAGGCGATCATAAATTGTGAATCATATATTAGGGATAAGAATGAGACACTGAATGTTTCATGTACATTCACCAACAACAGAGCCATTTCCAACAAAAATAAAACCAAAAATGTGGAGATCCCAGTCATTCTTCGTAAGTTTTGGTGTTGTTTAACTTTTTGTCTTTGAAAAATTGTGAAAGACATGCACTTTTCAGAAGAAAAATGTGGCTCAAATGACTCTTCCGAATCCATACGATATCACAAAGTCATTATTCACTGCCAGTCTTCCTTTCTGTCGAAGCTCTTAATTGGAATGCAAAAACACAGACTACAAAAATTACGTTTGAGAGCTGCAGTGGAAGATGAACAATGAATAATGATTATATTTTATGATTGATGCTATTTTATGATTTGGAATGACTTTTGTGGTGCTTTTTTCTTTTTAAACCTCAACAGTACACTTTTACTTTCATTTATAATGAAGAAAGTCACACAGGTTTGGAATGGCATGATAGTGAGTAAAGGGGGAGAGTGAAGAAATGTTTTTGGATGAGGGTGAATAGCTGAATTACTTTGTTTCTTCCAAGCAGATGCATATTATACTTACTAAAAACTAGCAACTATTTTTCTGTCAGGACCACTATCGTCAAAGATGATTGACAATTAGCATATAGTTTGGATTGGCGGTATGATTCTGTTCTGGGCAAGAACTCCCTGCGAATCCATGCAGCCTAGCATGGATGAGAGCAGGGAGAGCAGCGATAACCCCCCAGGGTAAACAGAACAGAACCAACATAAATGTAAATGTATTGTATTGCAGATATTGTTACACAATATCAGATATAAATTACTCATTTTAGAATTAGTCTGATTCAAAGGATAATCAGAAGGCTGAATCCTGACTGACAGAGGAGGAGCTGGGGATGGAGGAGGGTAATTAGCTATTGAGCAATGCGAAAACTGCTGATAATACTGAGGGACCTTATATATGAATGCTTAGATAAGTGTCGTATTCCTATAGGTAGATGGGGATCAGCTGAGAGTCAGCTGATGCGAGCTTGACTAACGTGACCTGCCAGAACTAACGCTAC
>NW_015536630.1:595352-609261 GCF_001515605.1 Sinocyclocheilus anshuiensis | reverse complement strand
GCATCCATGCAGCCTAGCATGGATGAGAGCAGGGAGAGCAGCGATAACCCCCCAGGGTAAACAGAACAGAACCAACATAAATGTAAATGTATTGTATTGCAGATATTGTTACACAATATCAGATATAAATTACTCATTTTAGAATTAGTCTGATTCAAAGGATAATCAGAAGGCTGAATCCTGACTGACAGAGGAGGAGCTGGGGATGGAGGAGGGTAATTAGCTATTGAGCAATGCGAAAACTGCTGATAATACTGAGGGACCTTATATATGAATGCTTAGATAAGTGTCGTATTCCCATAGGTAGATGGGGATCAGCTGAGAGTCAGCTGATGCGAGCTTGACTAACGTGACCTGCCAGAACTAACGCTACGCTTGATTTTTTGAATTGTAATTATAAAAACAAAAATGATGAGAAAAACAAATCTGTATATTAATACTGTATATTATTCCTTAATACAGCCCATTCACAATTCTGTGAAGAAGATAACGAGTGGCCCATCACAAAACACACCTATACGGCCATTATATCCTGTGGGAACTCTGCTGTTGGTTCAAAAATGAAAAAGTGCTATGAAGGGTGGAAAGACGAAATCTCTACTTGTGTGAATATAGACCTGCATGGCATTAAAAAGGATATAGAGGTATCATTCTTTGGTATTCATTTACTGACGTTATTGCTGGACAGATTTACTCTTAGCACTAAATCCTTGTTTTTTTGCTGTCATAATAACAGATATTAAATAAAGGCATTGGCCTTATTAAGAATGATGCAGACGGACTTTTCAGACGAATACAGCATTCGACCACTGTGGAGACATTCAACTCATTTGCAAATATTAACGCATCTGTAGTTATTTTTGAAGCCATGAACAATGTATCTAAACAGCAGTTCAATCAATGGAATGATACTGTCATGCCTGTATGTATGTTTTCTCTTCAGTTTCTTTGTTTAACATCTTTAAAATCTTCAGTAATATTTGGTTTGGGAACAGGGCTATTTTTTTTTAGATCTATTGCAAAAGTTTGACGAGTAGTTGTTATTAAAACATGTCAAAAATGAACTCCAAGGAATTTGAAACAACATGAAATGACAAATAATACAAAATTTCTGTTTGCTCAAAGTCTAATCGCATTTCACTTTACATTGCAGGACTTTGTCAGCGCTATAAGCAACGCTTTGAATAAAACAGGAGCCTGGAACAATCCTGAAACTAAAAACACAGATTTATCTGTGACATATCTACAGACTATTGAGCAAATGATACTCAACTCAAATCTGACCATGAATCATCCTCAAAATTCTTATAATGTTAAACTTGCAGTCTGTAATAAGACCGGAGGGGCACATTGCAGCAACTTTAATGCCAGCGTCAGCCCAGATGATAGGGTTGTTGTCGTTGCATTCCGGAACCTTCACAAAATTTTACCACAGTATGAAAAAAGGCCCTTAGAGACCACCATCTTGTCAGTCACCACTGTAAATAATGAGAAGAAGTCCATCTCTGTCCAGATGACGTTCGATTACGGTGAAAAAAGACTTCGGAATCATGAAATGTATTGTGTTTTCTGGGATGAAAAGAACAGTACTTGGTCTTCAGAGGGGTGTAAATGGGGTGGTGCAGAAAATCAAAAGTTGTGCACATGTACACACAACTCTGCCTTCACCGTAATGATGTCCAAAAATGCAGAGACCCTTCCGTATATGAAGGAACTGACCTACGTTGGCTTAGGAATATCCATCGTCTCACTTGTTCTGTGTTTAATCATTGAGTTTTTGGTATGGGATGCAGTTGTAAAGTCAGACATCTCCAATTTTCGGCACGCGGCCTTAGTCAACATCTCTTTATGCTTGCTGTTTGCACACTGTGGATTTTTAGCATCATCTGATCCGAAGGCAATCCCCAAACACTGGTGCTCCATCCTTACAGTAGCCAAACACTTTTTTTTCCTTGCTGTCTTCTTCTGGATGCTGTGCTTAAGTGTCGTGCTTCTTCACCAAATGATATTTGTCTTTGACCAGCTGAGGAAAAAGGTTTTTTTGGTATTGTCTATCACTGTTGGTTACGTGTGCCCTTTAATATGTGTGGCAACAACCTACATTACTTTCGAGAACGGTAAAGAAGGTAAATACTATTCCACAGACACTTGCTGGCTCATATATCAGGGTGTGCTGAAGGGCTCCCTCTTTTCCTTTGTAATTCCTGCCTTAACTATTGTGATGGTAAACTTGTTCACACTGGTTGTAGTGATCATGAAGATAGTAACTCCTGCTGTGTTGGATTCAAAGGCGCAGGACCACAAGGACGTTGCCAAGGGTATGATTAAGACAGTAGTTTTCTTAAGCCCTGTCCTCGGAATAACTTGGCTCCTCGGGATTTTGGTGCTGCACCTTGATCTTACACAAAAACCTTTCGCCCAAATTGTGAGCTACGCATTTACATTGTTCAATTCGCTGCAGGTAAGGGTCAAGCATCAAACACTTTATCTGTTTATTCGTGCATTTACATTAAAATATTTTCTTGTATTTCATTGCAGGGCTTTTTGATACTGCTGACAAACTGCTTGGGAGAGAAAAAGGTACCTATGCCCGCTATACACGTGCCCTCCGTATGATTGATCATAACTGTTTAAGGAATTTAGACTGAAAATATAACATTTATTTGCATCAGTTGATTAGAACTGATCACATTTGCAAGGTTTTACTTTGTAAAAACTTTACAGTCAAGCTCAATATAATCATATTTCATTTTCCCCAAAGGTTCGTGATGCACTTCTGAAGCGTTTGCAATCTAAGGTTAGTATGTACGAGAGAAATGCATGCTTTTACAGATTCCAAATGCATTACAAACACATGAAATAACACAGCTCGTGTTCCCACATTTTCTTACATTAGCAATCAGTGCATTCTAAAAGTGAAAACTCAAGCAAAGCGACATCTTCAGTTATGACGAAATAAAGACTGGACAGATTAAAAGTAAGTTGCATTTGTGCTCTTGAGAATATTTTATTTAGTGTCTACATATTTTGTTCTAATGTTGTTTTTATTCCAAATCTGCATGTGAATCATTTAGTCGGTGCCTTCTAAAAGTACTGAAAAAGAAGACATGAAACTCGAGGGAACCTTGAAAAACTTCATGGATTAAATTCTGTCACAGCTCTAAAACATTGTTTTCTAGTAAACTGTACAATTATTTGTGATATCCTAGCTCAGAGGATACAAATATATTTAGATGTAGTCATCTTAGTCATATTATGGTTTTGTTTTTAGATTTCTGCCAGGGTGACTGGGTTCTTTTTTCTTTCTTTCTGCAAATGGTTTATTCCGTTTTGTATATGTAAGTATAATTATGCTTGCATGTCTATAGCCTATGGTGTTACTCAAAACTAGTGCAAGTTATAGATGAATATGAATGTTGGCATATAATTTAGAAAATGTGTTAATTTTTCTATCTGAAAATGGTTTATTCAGTTTTGTGCGTATTCATGTAAGTATAATCATGCTTGTATGTCTATAGCCTACTTGGTATTACTTAAAACTGGTGAAAGTCATAGATGAATATGAATTTTGTCATGTAATTTAGTGAATGAGTTAATTTTTATTTTTGAAAATGGTTTATTCAGTTTTATGTATATTCATGTAAATATATTTATGCGTGTATGTCTATATATAGCCTACTTGGTATTACTCGTAACTGGTGACAGTCATACATGAATATTAATTTTGGCTTGTAATTTTACTGTCCACCAAGCTTTCTTTTATATTTTACTATCTTTACTATATTTTTCATTTCATTTAGATGTGCAACAAAAATATAAGCATCCATTAGTTTGTATTTTGTTCTCATGGCCTGATAAAACCTACTTTTTAATGACTTGTTTATTGGCTTCTTTTCTCTCCTGTTCCCATTCTTCATCAGTATCGTCTAAGGGCAGCCCATTTAACTTTGCCATTTGCCGGTAGTTTCTGCTCTCAACCTCTGCCCTGAAAGTAGAGAACACCCTGTCATTGAACATCTTGGATCACATTGCCACTTCTTTGACTAAACAGCATCAGAAAATGCCTCAATCAGTAAGAACTGATTATTTCACAAATGTGATTCAGAAAACAAAACAATAGATTAATCTTACTTTTTAAGAAAAAGAACACAATCTTCATGTCCATAGATTTCAGCAATCCTGACAGGTTTATCGCCGGAGGAATCCTCCTTGTCTACAGGTGCATGTAGGGAATGAAGGAGTCGAAGTACTGCTAGTTTTCCGGACTCCGCTGCAAAATGTGCGGGTGTCCATCCATTATCCGTCCTCAAACAAGCCCTGGCTCCATTTTCAATTAATATCCGAACCATCTCTGTTTGGCCTTAAACAAGATCAGAGGTTAAATGGCATTAGCATCACACATGCAAGAACCCCAGGCGGAAAAAAGTGCACTTCCATAATGTACTTAAAGTGCTCTATTTTCATGCACTAATTTTGTACTTAATATACTAAAAGGTATTCTTTAGTACTTCTTAAGATAATCTTAAGAACATCTAAGTGTACTAAAATTTGCTATTTTGAGACACCGTGAATATGAACTAAAATGTGCTTTTAACATACTATTTTAGTATTAACATGTATTTATTTACCACTTGTAGTACACTTGGACCCACTAGTGTATGAAAGATGGGTTCAAGTCTACTTCAAGTGGTATCTAAATACATTTTTTAAATACAGAGATAGTATGTTAAAAGCACATTTTAGTTCACGGTGTCTCAAAATAGCACATTTTAGTACACTTAGATGTTCTTAAGAAGTACTAAAGTATATTTTTAGTATATTAAGTAGCTACAAAATTAGTGCGTGAAAACAGAGCACTTTAAGTACATTATGGAAGTGCAATTTTTTCCGCCTGGGAAAACTGGGTTAACATCCAGGTCACATTTTTACCATATTCATGTCATTTGTAAAAGACAATTAAGTTATAATAATGATTGTTTTTTTATACATTTGTAATAAAACAGCACTTTTTGGTCCCGAAAGTAGGCTATAACCTGCCTTTGGATGCTGCCCAGTGCAACGGGGTCTTCTTGTTCCAGTCTAAGTCTTTCTGATTAGGGTCACACGATTTTTTCCCCACAATTTCTTCCACTAGATCATAATCTCCAGAAGCTGCTGCCTGATGCAACTCTGTCATCGTTTTTAATCAGTAACATTAAAACTGAAACCCTTCGGTTTACTCTCTGTGTTGCTTTTCTCGCTTGACTTGTTACCACAGCAACGCGACAGCGGGCTTTACCCATTGAAAAAAACAAAAGGTTTTAAATAAACATCTAAATTATTATTATTATATTAAACAAATATTCACTATATATTTTCAATTTAATGTCTATTTTGATTTCGCGCTACATTACTGTACAGAATAACTCTGTAGCAGCGTACAGACGGCGTTGTCACGTGATACCAGTTACTTTTCTCAGCGTAGTTCATCATGGACCAATCACTTGTGACAATTAAGGAATTTAAGATAGATTGTTTGGGCGGATTCACATTTGCGTGTCAGGTACCACTCAACTGAATTTATATATATTTGTATGCATTGTAATGTACAAATGTTGTAGTTCGGATAAAAAATAAAACGGTCATTAGATCTGAACGCTGCTCGTCGAAGGATTTTGAGCCGCTGTGCGCCCCCTTGAGAAAGAAATGTGCACTGTAGGCCTATAACACCGTGTATTAGAAAAACGTCTTAACTAAATTGTGTCAAGTACACATAAAATGTATTTTTTTAGCAGTTTAAAAATGTCAGTGTTAGGGGAAAAAAAGTGTGATAACTTTCTATCTATAACAAATTTCCACCTTTAAAAATTTTGAATCAACACAAATTCAATTCTATGAACAGGTTTTATTCCAACAACCGATTATTCACACACATCAAGATAAAGAAAAATGACCACACTATTTGCACAATAAGGAGAAAAAAACTCCACTACAGACTTCGGGGTGAAGGAAGAGCAGGACTGTGGTATGAAATGCTCGTACTTTCTGAACATTCGTCATTTCAATTTACAATTGCTTGTGTATAAACAGTAAAAAAAATAAATAATAATAATTCAGAAATGAATGATTACAAATAGCATCTACAAAGATAAACTGGGGTATCAACAAAACCAAACAATGCAATCAGACAAGCTTTTAAAACGACAAGAAACGTGACAAGCAACACGGCAAATCAAATCTCTGATCTTTCAAAGGCTGTGTCTGTTTGAAGTTTAAATTAATTTTCCCCATGAAAAACAAATTATACCTTTTCACAATAAATAAAGTTTAAAGGGGTCATATTATGCTTTTTTAAAGATCATTATTTTGATAGCAAAGTCAGAATTTTTCCGGTCGTCCATAAAATGCTTTGCTGTTCTGTTGTAAGTAATCTTAAAGATTCCTAAATGCATCTACTTTCGGAAGGCCAAATAAAGTGCTTTAGCTTTCGCCTAGAAACACACAGTGTCTCTCTGACATGGCTGCTTCAACACTAACTGCGGTTACTGAAACCACACCTTCTTTCTTTGCATAAATTTGGGCGGCATTATGCTAATATTGCCACATAGTGAGGTAGATATGTGGGGGCGTGTTAGAACGAGCTGTTTTAGGGGGGCGTGGCAGAGTCTTAACTTTGATAAAGTATATCTCTTTGGTTTTGAGACTTTAGTCTTTGCAACTTCAGGGATCTTATCTATGCACAATCAGCTTGTAACACTCCAAAGAGAAAGGAAAACTTGAAACCCCTTGAAAACTTGAAATCTTATGACCCCTTTAAAATTCTGTTCATTTGAAGATGCACTTAACAGATTCACATGAATCTTCAGTGCAAACCTACAAAATAAAGAAATACAGTTATTCATTAAAAAAAGATTACTCGTTAAAAACCCACATACCAAACAAAAAAGCAAATACCATGGGTAACATTGGATTTTCTAAACCAGCTACCCAATCTGCACCTCTGCTTGTGATCGTCGGGTTGTCCTCTGAAAAATAAATAAGCATCCCATATGAAGAATAATCAGGTACAGAAACGCATACAAACCTTTTTCAGATCCTCCATCTTCTACATCTTTAGCATTTGCTCAGCTGATACAACAGGAACTCCATCATCAGATTCATGACAGACTTCATGGATTTCTAAATCTGGTGAATGAATCCCTGTAGGATCATCAGCAGTGACATCAGAATTTGTTACAGCAGCAATCACATCTGCTCCATCAAGCTGATCATCCACCTTGTTTTCAGGTACACCATGCAAGTCACCTTTTACTTCTAATGGTGCAATCTGATTAGCTCCATGTTGTTCTGCACCATGAGATTCAATTGTGTGCATATCCTCTGTAGAAACTGCAAGGCTCACACTTGCTTTATCCTCTGAAACAAGTTGATCAGATGTTGATGTAATGAATGTTTCACAGGATTCAATCACCTCAGAAGAGTTCTGATCATTTTGTGATTTGTGAACTTTAACATAATATGGAGGGCTGTTAGGATCAATTGTACTGTCAATGCACTGCACAGTCAGGTTCAGAGGTTTATCCATTAAAAGCCCGTAGAAGTTATCAGTAGCTGAACTGTCCCAAGATCCCTTGGAAGGATCAAACCCTTCCAACCTGCACAGAAAAGCTTGAGGTGGACTTTCCAGCAAGTCACAAGGCAGTGCCTTAACAAAGCCTTCACTGGTTTCAGACTCGTTTCCGAAGTCAACAAAAAGGACAGATACAGTGTTTGTGCATTTATCAATAACCTGCGCACGATACCACATCTGATCGTCACAGAAACGAGCCAGGCACGGGCTTCCAGGATCCAAATCATCCAGCTTAATCGGCTGTCTCTCACTAGAGTTTCCATATTCTTGGGCAACAAGTGTGATTTGGTCAAGTATTTCAGAGTTCGAAAACTGGCACCAGAAGTAATCTGGTCCAACAATGCATGATGCAAAGGCTTCTACTGTCTGTCCCAAAGAGACATCTGGTTTCTTGAAGAGCAGCTGGAAAGTCTCCTTCACAGGTTCAGATACTACCGGTGATGCATTCAAGTCTAAACTATCCAATTTCTCACTTGAATCAGATGTGATGCCACAGGGAGTCATTTTAACTTCCGAAGTGATGCCATCTTCTTTCATAAACTTGCAAGACAGCGTGTTCTCACTAGCTTCACCAAATATTTTTTTGAAGAGAAATATCTGCTCCTTCTTTTCCCTTCTGCGCCTTGAATCGATCATCTAGACTTTACTGTAGACAACAATAATTATATGTGACCCTGGACCACAAAACCAGCCATAAGGGTCAATTTTTCTATCTGAATAAATAAGCTTTCCATTGATATATGGTTTGTTAGGATATGACAATATTATACTTATTTTATTAAGTATACTTAAGTAAAGTTCAAGTATATTTTTAAGTAAACTTTATGTAGTAAGTATACAAATATCAGTGTACTAGTAGTATACTTGTAAGTGTACTATTTCAATACTCCTTGGGACTAAATTGGCCCACTTTCTAGTATATAAAAGTATACTTTTAAGTATACTTTAAGTATAACAGTCGTAAACTTTAAGTACACAACTAGTTTACATCTATGTTTTACATCAAAAGAAAGAACAGGGTATCTGCTTGTAAACAAAAACATTTTATTCTAGCTTCATACATTCGTTTTTTAAACACTTGAATGTGCACAGCATGGGCTTGGACATGAAGTTAAGTACAGTAAATGATAATAATTTTTGAACAAATTAGTCCTTAAAGGCATTCACTACTTAAATAAACACAACCCCAAGCACCAAATGTTTGTTAACCTTTTGATGACACTTGAAGATAAAAAAAATGCCTTATTAAGCAGTGGAATAGGAATACAGGATCTAGCCTAGTTAGATTGACAAACCAAAGAGAAAAAAAATCAAACACCAAATGAAAAGTCAAAAGAACAAACTACACAATAGAGGGAAGCCACACATCTGTACCTGCCATCGCAAAAAAAAATTTTTTTTTTTTAAAGTAAAAAAACAACACGACTAAAAAGAAGCTAGGAGTTAAATGTAGTAATTTAGTAAAAAACGAAAACTTACCAACATTAATTTCTCCCCATCATATATACAAATGATTTTACATTACTGATTTTACAGCCAGTATAAAGTCAACTTCTAGAAAGCAAATCAAATATGACATTCCTTGTTCACTCCTACTGCAGTCCATTATATTCTTTACTCCACGTCCTATTTGTTCCATGTCATTTATCATATCCATCCTCTGTAATTCATATTTTAAACAATTTATAAACACATTCTACAGTCTCAGGTATTTGGCACTGGTGACAAAACCCAGTTGGATGTTTTCCCATAATATGAAGAGTGCTATTCAATTTATTATGCCCTATTCTTACTCTGGTCATAATAGTCTCTTCTCTCCTGTTTCCTCCCTTATTTTCCACAGTGCCAACTCTTTCTTTAATCAAGTATAAATGTCTTCCTTTTAGTTCTTGATCCTACCTTTGTTGCCATTCTTTAATAATTTTTCCCCACACTATACTCTTTCCTTCTGATCTTGAAAGGCTGATGACTGCTTCTATGCTCTCTTTTTGCAGTGCTTTCTTAGCTATTTTGTCTACCTTTTCGTTTCCTATAATGCCCATATGTGCTGGGACCCACATAAATATAACCTCATCACCTTTATTCTTGAATAGATAGACATAACATCATAAAAAAGCTCCTGATGATTCTTAACTAAAACCGCATAAACACATTTCATTACACCAAATACACAAAATAATGTTCTTTTTAGCAGCATCATATAACCCCTTTAAGTGATCTGAGGTTCTCCAGCTCATTTCACTCTTCTGGCTGGGAACTACAATTGCAGCACCTGTAACTCCTCTTATTGGGTCTTTTGATCCATCTGTAAAAATGTGCTTAAAATTAATGTATTTCTGGTTCACATGTCTATAAAATCCACTCACCAAATCAACTTGATTGTTTGCTATTTTGGTCTGTAATACCTCCAAATCCACTACTGGAGTGTCAAACTTCCACATAGGGATACTGGGCCATACCACAGTTTTACAAAACTCCTTTCCATATACTCCCAGGTCACGTGCAACATCATCTCCTGTCCAACCAAAACTAAACGTTTTCCCCTTTCCCTTTTCCCAATTGTCTTGTAACACTCTTTTGGTTGGGTGACTATCTATCTGTCCCTTCAAACTAATCCAGTAATTTACAAGCAGCTGCTTTCGTCTTAGGCTCAAAGGCATTTCACCTGCCTCTACCTGCAGTGAGCACACTGGTGATGTTCTCATGGCTCCAAGACATAATCCCAATGCCTGTGCCTGAAGTTTGTCCAGCCTCGCTAATACTGATTTTGCTGCTGATCCAAATGCCTGACTCCCATAATCCAACCTAGATCTTATTAGGGAAATATATATATATATATTTTAATGAATTAAAATCTGCTCCCCACTCCACTCCTGTAAGACACCTCATAATGTTTAGTACTTTTTTACATTTATCCTCTACTTGTTTAATGTGTGATCTCAATGTTAGTCGTGAATCAAACCACAACCGCAAAAAACGAAGTATACAGTCAACTAAACACAAACACCACGGGATGTTTTAACGAATCAATCTGGTCTACGTCAGTTAGAGCAGTGGTTCCCAACCCTGGTCCTGGAGGCACCCCAACCCTGCACATTTTGCATGTCTCCTTTCTCTGCCGCACCAATTTCAGGTCTTGGAGTCTCTACTAATGAGCTGATGACCTGAATCAGGTGTGTTTGATTAAAGAGACATGCAAAATGTGCAGTGTTGGGGTGGCTCCAGGACCAGGGTTGGGAACCACCGAGTTAAGAGTTAAGAGCGCGTGATTTGTAACTTTATGCCTGTTTCAAAACACCAGTTGCCCCGCTCAAGTTGTCTTTTAAACGGTACATTTTAATAGGTATGAGGTATCTTGTTTAAAAATGTTATTTTTTGTTAAAAATATGGTTTACAATTAACTAATTAAAATAAACCTATACAAGAGTTTTGTAACTGTCTTTTCCGCAACAACACAAGTTACTACTGTAAAACTGTGGTAACGTCTCATTAGCCACAACTGTCACGGACAGTTAAAAATAAAAAATTAATAATCATTATAGAAAAACTATTTACACTGTTTGTAGGAAATCCACTTGTGACTGTGAAGTACTAAAATTACATTTTAGCAAAAATAAAACGGTTAATGTGGTAATTTGCGATCAGAATATTCTACAAAGGACGTTTATGGACATATTTATGCAGCATAAATAAGCACTGGTGGTCTGAAGTTTTACAGTCATATATTAGGAGGTGGAGTTTGTTTGTTGTAGCTGCACGCGATCTGTCAACCAGGAAGTCCTCAATAAGACGCATTCACTATCCAGATGCAGAGGAATGGGTAAGTACAATCATATAGACATTATTAATTTAATAGAACTTGTGCGCTGTTAAACAGTGTGTCCATATGCGATTCTAATGTACTTTTTAATTGGCTGTACACCTGTTCATCTATGTCAGTTGAGTTATGTCAGCGGAGCTGTTGGCATGTTCGCAAACGCATCTATTGTTCTTCTTTGCGATGCAGCATCTGTGCTTATTAATGCATTTCAGTGACATTGTAAAGTAGCTTCTGACATCAAATATGAACTTTCTTGCTTAAAATATGATGTTTCATAAAACTGTGCAGAAGTAAACAGATAAACTGTGTGTGACAGCACGTTAGAAATGCTTCCAGATGCATGCGGATGTGTTTCTGTGCTCCTTTCTTCTAGGCTGGGCATCTTTCTGCCATGAGTAAGAGGAAGTCTTGTGTCCACAATGTTGTAAACCCGTCTAAGACTCCTAGGACAGATGGCAAAACACATGTTCAGGATGAGGAGGAGGTTGATGAGGAGGATGAAGTCCAGCAAGATCAGTCACTCTCTGCTTCGGTCAGTTTGGTGATTTCCTGAATACATAACATAACATTATTAAATGTTGTAGTGACAGTTCTGGTTCGAATAACATCTTGTGCTGTTCCAGAGCGTGGGAGATATCGGCGTGATAGAAAGTATCACTTTGAGGAACTTTATGAGCCACCATTTGCTCGGGCCTTTCAAATTTGGACCAAATGTAAACTTCATTGTTGGGAACAATGGAAGTAAGAGCTAGCAGATTTTTCTTAAATTGGATTTGAATTAATAGAACATTCATGATTTACACTATACCAGTCAAATACAATTTTGGAACACTTGAAAGCATTTAAAATAAATTGTGCCTACATAGTTTTTTACAAAACGTTTTAGCCCTCCTGTTGTGTTCAAAAATGGTCTTGGGATCAAATTGAAAAACTGACCCACATTGGCTTCCCTGCAGTTTGCCAAAAATCAACACTATAAAAAACACTAAAGATTCATATAAAAATAGAAAACCTCTATTGTAGCTTGTCAGATACTAAAAAATAATTTACGTCTGTTTTTATTGTGTTATTTCTATCGTGTTAGGGGGCACAAAATATAAACATTTTTGTCACGACTACTTGTAGCAACTATTTGTACACTGAGGTGCAAATAACTACATGTATAAATAGTATTTAACATTATTTGTACTTAGTTTAAATAGGCTAGTATTTATTGCTATTTGTACTTCCTCTTAGTTTTTATTATTTTATTTTAATATATCTTTTTCTTAAAAAAAGGATAAATGATAAAATGAGTTTTTCACACTGCTTTTCAGTCTAGTAATTGAGATCCAAAAAACTAACAACCAAAACAACCTTTAACATATTTGTTGACTGTGAAACTCAACTAGATAAAGAAAGAGTGCATTTTCCTTGCATTATTCATAAGATGAGTCACAATTTCAAGTAAAGTTGAACTCCTACATTTCTCAATTTATTTAATTTCTCATGTATTTATATTTTAGTGTTTGACAAGTTACAATAAAGGCTGTTTTTTTTAGTGCTGGGCAATGATTAAAAATTTGTATCGCATTATGCACAAAATTTAATAATGAATTCAAAAGTAGTGTATTGTGCACTTTTTTCATTTAAAAGTATTGCTACTGTATATGAACAATAGTGCAATAACATTTAGTTTGCAAACACTTTAAACAAATAAGGTGCTTTTTTTTAAGCAGTATTCTTTTTACATAGTAGCAGTTAAAATATTTCTTGTAAATCTCAACTTATAACATTAATGTAATCAAATTAAATATAAAACCAAAGCTATTTGCCACTGTCAGGGCATTAATGTTTTTATAGAAAATATTTTATAGTTTGTTATAGAAAAACAAGTTCTGCTCAGAGTCCAGAGCCTCGATCATAACATTATAACTGGCACCTTCCGAGTAGAGACCTGCACTATCGCGGGACCCAACGCAGCAGAGTGCGGCATGGGACAACACTAGATGGGCGAGTGCGGGTGCGGGCGGGTAGAGGCTCGTGTGCGGGATGCGGGAGAATAAGGGTGTATCACACTAGGCAATCTTAACCATGCCCAAGCAAGTTTGACCCCCAAAGCCCGGTTCGTTTGACTAGTGTGGTATATGAACAAAAGTGCAATAATATTTGGTTTGAAAACACTTTAAACGAATAAGGTGCTTTTTTAAAGCAGTATTCCATTCACATAGTAGCAGTTAAAATATTTCTTGTAAATCTCAACTTATAACATTAATGTAATCAAATTAAATATAAAACCAAAGCTATTTGCCACTGCCAGGGAATTAACGTTTTTATAGAAAATATTTTATAGTTTGTTATAGAAAAACAAGTTATGCTCAGAGTCCAGAGCCCCGATCATAACATTATAACAGGCACCTAGAGACCTGCACTATCGCGGGACAACACTTGATGAGTGCGCGTGTGGGCGGGTAGACACTCGTGTGTGCGGGATGCGGGAG
>NW_015536630.1:589072-595034 GCF_001515605.1 Sinocyclocheilus anshuiensis | reverse complement strand
GATTAACTACGTATACGCTAACGGCGATGTTTATTTCAATCCGAAATTAAAATATGGAATAATATTCATTACAGAAGCTCTAAATATTACAAATGTAATTGAAACTTACCTGCTTGAACTTGATCGGGGTGTTTTGTTAGTTTGATGCGTTTCCTCCTCTTGAGGTCGCCACTGCTTTTAAGAAGAGGTTGCCAGGTTTTCACAACAAAACCCACCCAATCGCGTTTCGAGGGGGTCCCCTGTTAAAATTCGCGTTCCGAGGATAAAATACGCATGTTTTGGCGGGGTTCCCCTGGTAAAATTCACATTCCAGGGGCTAAATATCACGTTAGTGGGGTCGTTTTTCAACTCGCGGACATGAAAAACAACCCGCGGCAACAGTGTTAAAGCAGCCCAATTCCGTGGGAAAAACGCGGACTTGGCAACACTGGAAGAGGATAGCTTTCTGATAGCGCATCAAGAACCGGGTTGACCGGGTACTCGGTACCACCGGTACTTAAGAAAACCTGGTACCGTAACGTTTTCATTTTTTTAGTACCGACTTGGTACTGAAATACCGGATCTTTTGACAACACTACTTTGAATACATTTTTAAATTAAATATATTCCTGTGATGCAAAGCTGAATTTTCAGCATCATTACTCCAGTCCAGTTTCACATGATCGTTCAGAAATCGTTTTAATATGCTGATTTGGACAAGCAGACATCTTTCAAAAACACTATAAATCATAATTATTATATACTTTTGAGTGGCAGTGAAAACAGGGAAGTTTTTCACAGAACAACACAACTGATAGTGTCATATATAGTTTTCAGTAGCAGTTAAACATCATTAGGTGAAGTGTGTATTGTCCAGATGTAACATTAGTAGGCATTTGACTGTAAAAATTATTTGCTTTTAAGAGCAAAGTTACCGCTGCTGAAAAGAAATTGCAGGACATTCAGAAGAAGCTGTGCTCTCTTAGAGAAGAGCAGGAGCATTTGGCAGAGGAGAGCCGTAAAATGAAGGAAGAAATTAAAGTCAAAATGAAAGCACAGAAAAATCAGGAGGTGAGATTTCTTTGTTTTCTCTTTCTGTTAGTTACTGTTACTGAAGTCAGAGTTTTTGAAGACACCTGCTCACACATGTACTTTAAAGTGCCCCTATTATGGGTTATGAAAGGTTCATATTTTGGTTTTGGGAGGATTGGTCTCATTTTCATTTCATCTCGCCTGTAATGTCTGATAAAGCAGTGTTTGTGAGCGCAGTGCTGCTTTGTGTACAGCGCTACTGGGTAAACCGCTATTTTTACGCTCCAAAAGCTGCACCTAGTGGCAAAGAATGAGCGAAAAGACCAACAAGTGGGCGGGCAATATGCTAATGTTTCATGTTGACTTCAACATGAAACAGCTTGGGATTCGTTTTAAAAACGACTCTTTTCAATGATTCAGAATCGACTCTTTCTTTTGAGAGACAATAACTTTATACACGGTGCACTTTCAGATTTAAAACTTTGCAGGATGTTTTCATTCACTTAGAGCTGTGTTACACACTGCATGAAAGGTAATTTTCAAAAATCCATAATAGGGGCACTTTAATATCTCAAGCTATGTAATAGCTGCATTCGTTTTAAATGAAGACATGCATCTCTCTACAGTTAGGATAAACATTTAACATTTACATGTGAGCAACATTTGCCTGTTTGTAGTGTTTTTATTATTAAAGGAATATGTCACCCAAAATTCGTTCTTCTGTGGAATACAAAAAGAGACATTTTGAAGAGCGTTTGTGCTCCTCTTTCCCAAGCAGTGAAGGCATTAAGTGATCAGAGGTTGTCAAGCTCCAGCAAAGGACAATAAATCTGCATAAAAGAGGACGATTTAACTTTTCAGGGATTGATAACCTAAATAATGACAAAAGACTTAAAATGTAGCTTACAAATTGTATGCAGATTGTTTGTCAGCTCCAGTCATTTGCTATCTTTGAATGGAAAAGAGCAGTATGAACCATCTAATTTTGTGTTGCATGGAAGGAAGAAAATCATATGTGACCATGGAGCACAAAACCAGTCTTAAGTCGCTGGGGTATATTTGTAGCAATAGCCAAAAAAACATTGTATGGGTCAAAATTGTCGATTTTTCTTTTATGCCAAAAATCATTAGTATATTAAGTAAAGATCATGTTCCATGAAGATATTTGGTAAATTTCCTACTGTAAATATATCAAAACTTAATTTTTGATTAGTAATATGCATTGCTAAGAACTTCATTTGGACAACTTTAAAGGCGATTTTCTCAGTATTTCGATTTTTTTGCACCCTCAGATTCCAGATTTTCAAATAGTTGTATCTCAACCAAATATTGTCCTATCATAACAAACCATACATCAATGGAAAGCTTATTTATTCAGCTTTCAGAAGATGTATAAATCTAAATTTCAAAAAATTGACCCTTATGACTGGTTTTGTGGTCCAGGGTCACGTATGGGTTTTAAAAGACCTGATGGAGAGTAAATGATTACATGGTTTTAATTTCTGGGTGAGCTACTGCTTTAAGTTAGCAGATTTTTATAAAGAGGGTTCTTCTTGATTTCTAAAGAGTTTGTTTAGATTTTTAGAATGCCAGTTTTTTTTAGGTGGTTTACTTCAGCGCTGAGAATAAATTGAAACAATTAGAAAAGGAGCAATGCCTTCTTCAGGAGCGAATTCACAAAATAAGTCATGGGTGAGTCCATTTGTTGAGGGAACATCTCTACTTTTAGGCTGTTCATGTCGATAAATTGTTTAACATCATGCTGTGTGTTTGACTTAGTTGAAAATGTAATTAAAGTAACTGAGTAATTTGATGACGTTTTTAGCAGTGGCAGAAGAAGCCATGAGACTGAGCAAGCACAGCATCAACAAAAAATATCTGCCTTCAAAAAGCAGCTGGAAAAGCTTGAGGAAGAGTCCAGCACTCTGAATCAAGAGATTAAGGACAAACAACAAGCTCTGTTTAAAGGAAGAGAGGAATATGATAAACTGAGGTAAAGTCTTGCAACTTTATTTCTTATGGCAATTGACTGGACAGTGAAGAGGAAGACAGGAAAGTGGAGGGACACAAGGCATATTCAAACATGCTTTGCCATAAACACGATGGCTTTAATATGTCGTGTGGCACGGCTTTGACTTGAAATTGACCTCAAATGAAAAAATCCACTGATTTTTTGCAGTGCTGTCAAACGATTAATCGCGATTAATCGCATCCAAAATAAAAGTTTTTGTTTACATAATGTATGTATGTGTACTGTGCTTATGTATTATGTATGTATAAATACACACACATACAGTATATATTTTGAAAATATTTGCATGTATATGCATTTATATATTTATATTTATATATTTTATTTTATATATATAATATATAAACAACATATTTTTCTTAAATATATACATGCATGTGTTTGTATTTATATATGCATAATAAATATACACAGTACATACACATATATTATGTAAACAAAAATGGTTATTTTGGATGCGATTAATTGTTTGACAGCACTGATTTTTCCTTTGTAAAGAATATTTTGCATTATGAAAACTGTTGCAAAACCAATTGTTAATGAGTAAAATGTGATAAAGATGTTTGTGCAAAAATGTGTGATATGACCACTTTAAATATACTGTTGAACCATCTGTACATGATCTTTATTTTGATAAATTACAGTTTTAGAGTTTTTATACATTTTTTAGCATGGAGGAAAAGAACATCCAGGTCTCTCTGGAGTCCAAACTGAAGAGAAAAAAGCAGCTAATGGCCAGCAGATCCAACAGACTGAGACGCTTTGGCGATCACATGCCAGAGTTGTTGGAGTCCATCAACAAAGCCTTCTCTCAGGGCCGATTCATCAAGAAGCCTGTGGGACCAATAGGTGAGAGTCCCTCAGTATCTTCAGATTATTCACTCACTCTTGCAAAGAATTACTCATAATCTTTTTTAATCATCACCAGGTGCATGCATCAGCCTAAAGGATCCCAGTTTAGCCGTGGCTGTGGAGAGTTGCTTACGAGGTTTAATTAAAAGCTTTTGCTGTGATAATTACAGGGACGAAAAAGTCCTGCAAGGACTGATGTCCTCATACTTCCCCAGAGGCAACAGGCCTCAGATAATCGTGTGTCCATTCACGGACAGAGTTTATAACCTGCAAGACCGGTAAGAAATATTTGTGTCCAGAAATGGAGTCAGAGGTCTTATGAGGGTACAGTAAACATGATGTTTCTATGCGTTCTTGTCAGTGGAGTCCAGCATCCTGAGTTTCCATCTGTGCTGTACTGCCTCAATATCGAGAACCCAGTGATAACAAACTGCCTCATTGACATGAGGAGCATTGAGAGCATTCTGATTATCAAAGTAAGTTGTTAAGTAATAGGTTAATAAGTAAAAGCATTTATAATAATGGATAACACAGCGAGTGGGGTGCAAACATCTAAATAAAAGACCTCATTTGCATTCAGCTGATTAAGAATTGTGTAAATATTTTCGTTTTTTCATTATAGTTTATATGTGCAAAAGTTTGGGATTTTTAGGGCCAGATTTACTAAACAGGGTGAATTAGCATTAGAGTGCAATTCAATAAAAGCAAATACCAGTGAATTGACGAGCGCAAATCTTACTAAATCGCGTTGCGTGATTCATTTAAATACTCTCCTCCCATAAATTTACCAATCAAAAGGGAAACTCATACAAATGCATATTCAATAAGGTGAGTCGCAAAAATAACTCCGTCCACGCCTTTTCAGCGCTAATTTCTTGCTACGTGGCTTTAGTAAAACCTGACAGTAGTTTTTTAACAGCAAATGAGGGTTTGCACTGGTGCAAGCTGATAGTAAATCTGTTTTTTAAAGAAGTTTCTTCTGCTTACCAAAACTGCATTTATTTAATCAAAAATACAGTATAAACAGTAATATTGTGAAATAATATTACAAAGAAAAATAAAATGACTGTTTTCTATTTTAATATACTTTCAACTATAATTTATTCCTGTGATGCAAAGCTGAATTTTCTTCAGCCATTTCTCCAGTCTTCAGTGGCACATGATCCTTCAGAAATCATTCTAATGATTTATTATCAATGTTGGAAACAGTTTTTGTGGCTTAATATTTGTTTTTAGAACCGCTGATACTTTTTCATGATTCTTTGATGGTTATAAAGTGAAAAAGAACAGCATTTGTTCAAAATAGAAAGCTTTTGTAACAATAAACACAAAGTTTGGGCTCGGTACGTTTTTATTTAAAAAAAAATGTATTCAATTTATTTATTTTTATAATTTTATTTAAATTATTTTATTTAATTAAAGTAATTAATTATTTTATTCTGCAAGGATATGTTAAATTGATTTTAAAAAGTGATAGTAAAGACTTATACTATTACAAAGGATTTCTTCAAAGAATCCTGAAAAAAAGTATCCAATATGAATAATAAATCAGCATATTAGAATGATTTCTGAAGGATCATGTGACGCTGAAGACTGTAGTAATGATGCTGAAAATTCACAGGAATAAATTATAGTTTATGTTAAAGTATATATAAAAAGAGAAAACTATTATTTATACTGTAATAATATTTCACAATCTATCTACACTACCGCTCAAAAGTTTGGGATCAGTAAGACATGTAATATTTTTTAAAGAAGTCTCTTCTGCTCATCAAGGCTCCATTTATTTGATCAAAAATACAGAAAAAAACTGTAATCTTGCAAAATGTTATTACAATATAAAATAATGGTTTCTATTTGAATATCCTTTAAAATATAATTTATTTCTGTGATGCAAAGCTGAATTTCCATCAGCCATTACTCCAGTATAAAGTGTCACATGATCCTTCAGAAATCATTCTAATATGCTGATTTATTATTAGAATTATCAATGCTGGCAACAGTTGTGCTGCCAAATATTTTTTTGGAAACTGTGATACTTTTTTCAGGATTCTTTGATGAATAAAA
>NW_015536630.1:544748-588608 GCF_001515605.1 Sinocyclocheilus anshuiensis | reverse complement strand
CATTGATAATTCTAATAATAAATCAGCATATTAGAATGATTTCTGAAGGATCATGTGACACTTTACACTGGAGTAATGGCTGATGGAAATTCATCTTTGCATCACAGAAATAAATTATATTTTAAAGTATATTAAAATAGAAACCATTATTTTATATTGTAATAACATTTTGCAAGATTACAGTTTTTCTGTATTTTCGATCAAATAAATGCAGCCTTGATGAGCATAAGAGACTTCTTTAAAAAACGTTACAAGTCTTACTGATCCCAAACTTTTGAACGGTAGTGTATATATTTAATTTTTAGATATTATTTCAATATTTAAAATGTATTCATTTTATATTGTTTTTGTTTTAAAACAGGAGAACGCTCGTGCGAGGAATGTCATGCAGGGGTCGAGACCCCCAAAGAATTGTCGTGAGGCCTTCACTGCAGATGGTGATCAGGTCTACACCAATCGCTATTACACAACTGAACGTGAAGTACTGGCCCAATATCTTGGTGGAGACCCAGAGGCAGAAATACGGCAAGTGTATGCATCAAGCACTTTGTCTCTGATTGTACCTGGAGCAAGTTAAAGTTAAAGATTTTACTCATGGCACAGTGATGATAATTCATGCAAACCCTTGTGGAGCCCAATTCTTTAAGGCATGATCAGAGGCAATTATGCATGAATATATGTGTTTCTCTCTACTGATTTACAGTCTAGTGGAGTCAGAGCTGGAGAACAATCAGGCTCAGCTTTCACGGTTCCAGCTTCACTTGGGCTCTGTGAAGGAAGACATTCAGTTCATGGAGGAGAAGCTGCGTAGTGTCATCATGGCCTGCAAAAAGAATCAGGTATTGAACTGCACAGGCTACACCATCATATAGTCTATATTCATGTCCAAACATATCTGAATACAGTAGTTGATGCTGGCTTTAATTGTTCTTTTTTTAGGAAAGTATAAACAAGGTTAAAGCTTCCATAACCGAACTTAAGAACATTGAAGAGGCGCATGCTGAAGACATCAGCTCCCTGGTGAGTTCTCTATGAATTTTACCAGGCAAACGTTGATGTTTATTGTTTTGTGACATGGAATAATAGGCGATCGTCAAATGTACAGGAAGAAGAAGAACAAGAAAATGAACAGAAGATCGAATCGGAGAGGAAAAACGTGAAAGAGGCTCAGGATGAGTTAAAGAAACATGAGAGAGTGCTTATGAATATTAATCAGAAATATAAAGATGTGAAAAATAAAATGGAGCAACTCTCAGATGAGACGGAACAACTGAAGGTGAGAGGCTACACTGGACGATCAGTATACAATGCAACGCTCAGTTTAAATATTTTACATTTGCGATTTAAATATTTACATTTTTTGTTTTCTTAAAAAAACTGTCAGTGGTATCAATTACTACAGGATTCCCACAATCATGGAAAACTTGGAAATTTTAGAATTGTCATTTTATGCTATAATTTTTTTTTTGCTCACCAAGCCTGTATTTATTTGATCCAAAATACAACAAAAACAGTAATATTGTGAAATATGTTTTACTATTTATAATAACTGCTTTCTATTTTAATATATTTTAAAATGTAATTTATTCCTGTGATCAAAGCTGAATTTTCAGCATCATTACTCCAGTCTTCAGTGTTGCATGATCCTTCAGAAATCATTCTAATATGCTGATTTGCTGTTCAAGAAACATTTATTATTATTATTATTATCAATATTTAAAACAGTTGAATACATTTTTTTCAGGATTCTTTGATGAATAGAAAGATCCAAAAATCAGCATTTATCTGAAATAAAAAGCTTTTATTAACATTATACACCGTACCATTCAAAAGCTTGGAGTCAGTATATTTTTTTTGGGGGGGGGGTTATAGAAATTAGTACTTTTATTTATAAATAAAAGTATAAAGTACAAGTATAAATTGTATAAATAAAAATAAAATAAAGTAATGATAAAGACATTTATAATGTTACAAAAGATTTCTGTTTCAGATAAATGCTGTTCTGAACTTTATATTCATCAAAGAAACCTGAAAAAATTCTACTCAGCTGTTTTCAACATGATGATAATAACAATAAATATTTTTTAACCAACAAAGAATATTTGAATGATTTCTGAAGGATCATGTGACTGGAGAATTGATGCTAAATATTCAGCTTTGAAATCACAGAAATAAATTGCATTTGAACATATATTCAAATAGAAAACAGTTATTTTAAATTGTAAAAATATTTCAAAATTGTACTGTTTTTGTTGTACTTTGGATCAAATAAATTTCGGCTTGGTGAGCAGAAAAGACTTCTTTAAAAAAACATAAAAAATGCACACACACATACATAGTGTTTATTGAAAGATGGATTTGTCTTGAATAGGAGGAGCAAGTTAAGGCAGAGGCTGTGTGCAGTAAACTTGATCAAACCTTGAAGATCTTGGAGAAGAAACTTGAGGATCATCAGGCTACTGTTCAGGCCATGAAAGATGATCTGTCTCTCAGAGAGGAATTAACACAGGTAATCACTCCTTTACGCTTTTCATATCATATAATGTAATATATAAAATTCCTTATCATAAGAAAATGTGCATATTGTTTTCATCCAAAGAGCAGCATGGTGACATATTGGACTTGCTCATTGTTTGTAAATGGCTTGCTTTGTAGGATTGTGAAGCCAAAGCCAAAGAGATCTGTCCTGTGCGACAGCAGGTAGATCAGAGTGCCAAAAGTATTGATGCCGAAATCACACGCCTGCGACAAAAAATCAGTACGGAAGAGAGCAGCCATGGCGACAAGGAACAAGTTATCAGGTATGCACAGCTTTTTGTATTTTATTTTATTTTTAAGAAATAGTTTAGACTTAGCTCAGTTGTTATTTTATATTATTTTATTTTGTATTATTTTTTATTTTATTTTTAAGGAGAAGGTTTGACTGATAGCTCATTTCATGTGATATTTTCTTATTTTTTATTATGTTATTAATTCATTTAATTAAATTTTTTTCACTCATTTTGACTTTGCTCAGTTTGGGAAGTAGCATGTTGGAGAATTAAAAAGCATGTATGCGAAGCCTGTATTTTTTTTTTGACATAGAACTGAAATAAACCACTGAAGAATGTATTTTTCCAGAGAGTACGCAGAGGCTCACAGTAATTACAAAAGCAAATCCAGTCAGCTGAGGGATCTCAGGAAGTTTATTGATCGCCTCGACCACATCATGATTGACCGTCAGGACCGATACAAATCAATGCGACGGTAACTTAGTATAACACCGTTAATCACAGTTAGATGTTTCTATTTAAAAGATTGCCACTCCTGTTCTTTATGTTTGAACAGTCTGTTTTAAATTGTGTTTTCAGGTCACTTTCTGTGAGATGCAAGCTGTACTTCAACAACTTCATGATGCAGCTGAACTGCTGTGGCTCTATGATGTTTGATCACATCAATGAAACTCTGTCCATTTCTGTAAGTTACGTTTGGCAGTAAGTTATATTCTGACTTCAGTTTGCTCAAATGTTTGACTGAATCAACTAATGGGATGAATCCGATGAAAATATCTCTTGGGTCATATAATATCTTGAAAATGTTTTGATCAAGGCTGCATTTATTTGATCATAAACACAGTTAAATTAGTAATATTGTGAAATATTATTACAATTAAAATAACATTTTTTTAGTTGAATATACTTTAAGATGTTATTTTATTCTAGTTTTCAGTGTCACAGGATCCTTCAGAAATCATTCTAATATGCTGATTTGCTGCTGAAGACACATTTATTATTATCAATGCTGAAAACGTCTGCTTAATATTGTTGTGGAAATTGTGAATATATTTTCAGGATTCTGATGTATACCTAGCGCTAAGTGAGTATTATAAATAAGGGGAAGTCGTGGCCTAATGGTTAGAGAGTCGGACTCGCAACCCAAAGGTTGCGGGTTCGAGTCTCGTACCGGCAGGGATTGTAGGTGGGGGGAGTGAATGTGACTGAGGTACCCTTGAGCAAGGCACTGAACCCCCAACTGCTCCCCGGGTGCCGCAGCTAAAAAATAGCTGCCCACTGCTCCAGGTGTGTGTGTGTTCACTGCTGTGTGTGTGCACTTTGAATGGGATAAATGCAGAGCACTAATTCCGAGTATGGGTCACCATACTTGGCCACATGTCACGTCACTTTCACTTTCGTTCTTTTGTGATGTATGTTACTTGTTTTGGCTCAGGTGAAACCCCCTGGTCAGGAAAAAAACAACGTCAATGACATGCGTTCCCTCTCGGGAGGCGAGCGCTCCTTCTCCACTGTCTGCTTCATTCTGGCACTCTGGGAGATTACCGAGTCACCCTTCCGGTGCCTGGACGAGTTTGATGTCTACATGGTATGTACTCTTGCCTATGTGATGACTTTATTGAGGACATTTGACATGTCAAACATTAGTATTTTACATATAAAGTATTTCATGTGTTTAATAAGCTCTTTTGTCTTTTTAAGGACATGCATAATCGCAGCATTTCAATGAACATGCTTGTGGCACTTTCAGAACGTCAACATCTGCGACAGTTCATCTTCATCACCCCTCAGTCCACCAGGTAGAAAAATAAAAGTTATTACATGTTTTATGGTGAAACTCACTGAAACATGTCTAATTGACCCTAGTGGGGGAAAAAAAACTCAAATGTATATTTACATACCCTGCAATTGTACATTTGGTATACTTAAAGTATGCTAAATGTGAACAACTAATTTTGGACTTAATGCACTTTAATTGTGCAGAAGTAGTGCTGAGGACCAACTAAAGATACGCTTAAGTATATTTGATTTTGCTAAAGTGGAACTATTGCAAGTATACTTTAAATATCTTGCATTTAAAGACTGATATTATACAGAGATCATACAATCATTAATGGTGATATTAAAACACATTTTAGGCAAAATATTAAGAAATGTGCATTGTGCAAAAAAGAAATACTCCAAATAAAGTGTAATTTTATTTCAGTAAGTCTCAAGTAATATGTCAATTTGAATGTCGATTTGAAGTATACTTAGTTTGAAATAAACTTATTTTAAATTATGGCATAGTTTTTTTTGTTTTTTACTATGGGATATTTTACACCAAAAGCAAAACAAAAATTATAAAGTTAACATTTTTTGTAAATGAAAGTCATCTCCACCCACAGCGTTCTAATTTTTGTTTGAAATTTAAAAACATCATAAATACATTTTCTGACATTTTTATAAAAAATACACATTTTTTAAAGGAATTTAAATACATTAAAGACAATTTAAGACAAGTACAAATCATAGGTGTTTAAAAATGAGAAATGTCTTCACTAGGAATAACATCACACAAAAAGACTTTAATGTATGATGCCCGTTTTAGAACCATTACCGTGTTTGCATTGTGGTAATTAGACATTTTTCCTCAGATTTTCATTACTGTAATCTGGACACTTGTTGTAAATTTCCTTTCTTTTTTTTTAATGCAAATCTGCATACATTCAGTAAAACAAAATTTATCATTATGTATACTTATAAGTTTGTGCTGAAATATGACCAAACTCTTGAAAGTTTTTGTGTGAGATACCAGATGTTACTCAGAGTAACAGCATTCATTTATGATCAGCTTCTCCTGTCCTCACAATCACATTTATTCAGGAAGGAAATGCAAACGGTTTGTAGACCACACTCCCCAAAGCAGGTTTCTTAATGACTTGCTGAACTAGTGCTTAGTTATTTAGTTTGCAGACATTAGTTAATCAAATGCATAATTGTAAACCAAGTAAAAGCGTATTAGTCCCGTAATGAGAACATTTTCTTTGAAGTGTCGATTTCTGCCCAGGGTCTTGTTTGTTAAGGTGTCAAGTCGGTTAGAGATCCAAAACATTGTCTCCTTGCACAGCACTGAATTATAGAGTTAATGTTTTTGGATATATACGTTGATGTTTCTTTGCATTATCTTTCAGCCATCTGCCTAATAGTTCCCATATTACGATCCACCAGCTTCAGGATCCAGAGAGAGAAGCGGAGGAGGAGTGAGATGTGTGTTAGGTACGGACATTGCCTGGAGAGACTGTACTGAAAGTGTGTAAAGTTTATATGTCTGTACAGTTTATTATGCATTTGCTTTTATTTATTTTTAAAGAAGTTTTATGGTTCTAGCTCCTCTGCAAAGGATGTTTCAAAAGCACAAAGCGTGCGCCTAATTTGTGTTATTGTGAAGTTCACACCATTTCATCAAGTTCATGTGGTCTTTTAAGAAAAAAAAAAAAGGAGGCTCAAGGAATAGTTCACCCAAAAATTTAAATTTGCTGGAAATGTACTCAGTCTCAGGCCATCCAATAAGTAGATGAGTTTGTTTCGTCATCAGAACAGATTTGGAGAAATTTTGCTTCACATCACTTGCTCACCAATGGATCCTCTGCAGTGAATGGGTGCCGTCAGTAATCCACACAACTCCAGTAACATCAATTAACAATTGCAAAGTGAGAAGTTGTGTGTTTGTGGGAAACAAACACATTAAGACATTTTTAACTTCAAACTTAGCTTCAGCTAAAATATGAGTCCTCTGTACATACTGTAATATTGATTTCTTTAGTGAAAAAGTCTGAATCAGGAGAGAAATATACACCGATCAAGCACGGTTTACAAATGAAAACAGTTCTAAACAAATATGTTGGTGGATTTTGGCATGAGAGGACAACAGGAAATGGACTTTATCACTGAAGGAAGCGTTATTATGGATTATGGACTCGTATTTTGAACAGAAGTGACGGTTTGAACTTAAAGGGGTCATATGATGCGATTTCAAGTTTTCCTTTCTCTTTGGAGTGTTACAAGCTGTTCGTGCATAGATAAGATCCCTAAAGTTGCAAAGACTAAAGTCTCAACCCAAAGAGATATTCTATTTAAAAGTTAAGACTCGTCCACGCCCCCACATATCTATGTCACTGTGTGGGAAGATTTGCATAACACCACACAAATGTTCACACAAAGAAAGAAGGCGTAACTTTGATTCTCTAGCCTACAATGCCAGTGTTCTGACAAATAATGCTGACTCAGCCTGTAAGTACGTTTTCATATTTAAAGTATTTGCCACTGACTATTCAACAGTGTAGAGTAGCGCTTGTTGTTTGTCGTTTCTCCGATCACAAATGCAGACATGGTTTTATGTTTACATGACGCAACGCAACGCATAAAAAGACAGTATTCTTTTATAGTATGTCATTATAATCCGGAATTATGCCCCCACTGGATGCAACAAATACCTCCTTTATAATAGGTTTTATTGGTTTTGTCTCGTCGCGCCGGGACACATGGAAACAATATATGGTAAGGGGCGTAACATTTCCATCACACGCTTGAGGTATTCAGTAACATTTCCGTCACACGCTTGAGGTATTCGGCCAATCACAACGCACTGGATAGCTGGCCAATCACAGCACCCCTCTTTTTTTCAGAACGATGAGCTTTGTAAAAATCGACACGTTTCAGAAAGGCGGGGCATAGAGGAGAAACAATAATGTACAGTATGTGGAAAATAATGTGTTTTTTTAACCTTAAACCGCATAAACACATTGCATTACACCAAATACACAAAATAATGTTCTTTTTTTAGCAATGTCATACACTCTTAAAAATAAAGGTGCTTCAAAAGGTTCTTCAAGCGATGCCATAGAAGAACCATTTTTGGTTCCACAAAGAACCATTCAGTCAAAGGTTCTTTAAAGAACCATCTCTTTCTTACCTTTTTATAATCTGAAGAACCTTCTTTCACCACAAAGAACCTTTTGTGAAACAGAAAGGTTCTTCAGATGTTAAAGGTTCTTTATGGAACCATTTAGAAAAAAAGGTTCTTCTATGGCATCATGAAGCACCTTTATTTTTAAGAGTGTATGACCCCTTTAAAACACCCTAATGATGGATTTGTTTCTTATAAACACACAGCTTTTTTCTTTGAGATATTAATTGACTGGAGTGGTGTGGATCACTTGTGGACTATTGTGATGCTTTTATCAGCTGTTTGGACTCTCATTCTGATGGCACCCATTCACTGCAGTGGATCCATTGGTGAGCGAGTGATGCAATGCTACATTTCCCCAAATCTGTTCTGATGAAGAAACAAACTCATCTACATCTTGGATGTCCTGAGGGTGAGTAACTTTCCATTTTGGGGTAAAATATTCCTTTCGGTTTCCAACCGTTAGCACCTGCTCATGACGGTTTCAGTATGTTCAGAATTGGTATTTGTCAGTTTGAACCAGCATCCTCTGTAATAAACCACAATGCTCTTCTTAGATATCATTAACCATCTGATTTGTGCTCACACACGATCAAGCACCTGCATTCTGAAAACAACCCATAGATAGTTTATTGATTTTAATCACAATGTCGTCAGTGCAACCATTACATACCGAGTTGAACATGCCACAAATAAAACACAAACCTCTTATTACACAATTAAAGGACTGCTTCAATTTGGCTTTACCGTAGTAGGTACAAATATTTACAGGGCAAACATATACACTATTTATCGGGCAGTTGCATTTTACAAAGATGTGCCTTGTTCTCCACCAAAGGGACTGACACCATCCTGAATGTCACAAGATGTGAAAGTAGGAGATCTGGAATGCCAAATTTTTAAAGTCTCAGGAGAACATAACACCGAGGAAGGATACAAAATGTAGAGAATAACATAACGAGGGTACTGGAAGTAATTGAAAAGTTGCTTCTGAGGGATGCAGCTAAAAACCATGGGTGCTGGAGTAGAAATACTGTTTTACAAAAAAAACGGTTGAATAAAAATGCAGCACACTAAGAGTAAACGTGTACCAAACCCATTTAGGATAAGGTTTTGTCGTAAAACCAGGGGAAGCGGATCCTTTACCAAATGCCCTCCAGGGAAAATTTGCTTAAAATGTTATATTGCCCTTTCTGTATTATTACTAAAACGAATTCACAGGCAACCATTCATGCATGTGCGCAAAGTAAAACAAGAGTGTAACGCAATAAGAATGATGTCAGCGGTGGTCTTTTAACGTTAAGAAAAAGAAAGGTCGGTTTTAGACTGGTTATTAGGTCCTCGTGTCAGTGCAAAATAGGGTGAAACCAGCAGAAGCCAATGGCAGATGCAAATCATGATGGAGGCGGGGCTGGAACGTGTGCCTTACAGAGAACTTTTACCACACATATGGTACGTCTTTAAGAGGAAGCATGCACCCGAGGGAGGACATCTAATGGATAGATGAGGAACGAATGTAAATCTCACATATTAGCATTGTTATTGATACTAGCATTTATATAAGGCCTCCCTTGTATTATTCGTCAAGGTTGCCGAAATGAAGAGAGAGTAGCTTTTTACACTTAGGACATGCATGCAAATAACGTACATTTATATTCTCAAGTACAAGCACGTTTGGAAGGAGGGCTGCACAAACCTCTCCGCCCTCCTAAATTTAGAGTATTGAAGTTCGACAGACTGATTTCATCGTAACATTTAGTGTGACGCGCTTCGGTTCCCAAACGACTGCGTGAAGTACGGCAGTCAACGTAGTGCGTGTGATCGTAAGTATTGCGGCTAGAAATGAAATACGGCGGAGCACTTCACTGACGATGGATGCGTGAAAACAACTGGACTCGTTTGATTTACACGTCTCACATTGTTGCATGTTGGAAATTAAACGGATATACTCTAAACTCTTTAGCAGTTAACGTTCTCATGCATACTAGTTGTTCGATCACAAGAAGAAAGTTTGTTTAAAAGTAGTCCAAACATGTTACTCTTGTGGAAATGAGAGTGGAAACGGATAACTCGTTCAGTCCGGAGCATGCCTCACTTCTGCATGTCGCACTGCAAGAGCAGTACGATGGACGGGTCGCTCTTGGCGGCTTCTTTGAACTCGTCTAGTGAGATCTGGTCGTCGTTGTTTTTATCCATCTTGCTGAAGATCCGATCCACTCTCTGCTGTGGTGTCAGACCGTCCTCGTTCATCTTCATCATTATCACCGTGCCCACCATTTTATAAATAGCCTTCGCACAAAGAGGAGAAAAGACTCTGCTTTAATGACACGAGGAGGCGCTGAGATTACCAGTATTCGCGCTGAAATGTCCTTCAAATTATAATTTTTTTTTTTCAGTTTTGCCATTGGCACTTTCTATAAATATGATACATGTTCATTTTAAATGAAGTTGAAGTGTGTGAATTCTGTGCCACTAGCATCAACAAGCAAATTACGTCCAGGCCCGTTGGGTCACTCAAATATACAGATCGCAATTCTGTTCGATGCTGCTAGTGGCCTTTAAACAATTCCATATGAAACTAAATAAGGATGGATCTGCAACCTTGCTACTCATTCTGACATGTTTTTAATTATTGTGTTTATTTATTATTTCATACTTATTGCTCAGATATCAAAATTGCAGTGTCTCTGTTCAGAAGTGTCCTAAAATAAAATAGCAATAAATAAAATGAATAGAAAATAAGTCTTTATTAGCATCAGTCACCTTTTCTGTTATGAGAACTATTAGATATCAAATAAATTCTCACATTAATTGGAAATAAACACTAATTAAGGATTAATCTGTTTTTTCTCAAATATCAAAATTTTAGGGTCTCTGTTCTGACGTGCACTGATTTTTGGCTGCAAAAACTGCAAACTTCATTTAAAATTGAAAAGAAAATCATCTTCAAAGCATTGGAGGCATTTTATTTTGTTATGAAAACTATTCGATATGATCTAGTGCTGTCCAATGATTAATCGCGATTAATCACATCCAAAATAAAAGTTTTTGTTTGCATATTATATGTGTGTGTACTGTGTATATTTATTACGTATATATAAATACACACACATGCATGTATATATTTCAGAAAAATATGCTATTTTAGATATGAAATATATTTATTTATAATATAAATTATTTAAATATAGACATGTAAATACACGTAAATATTTTCAAAATATATACTGTGTGTGTATTTATATATACATAATAAATATACACAGAACACACACATATATTATGCAAAATACAAAAACGTTTATTTTGGATGCGATTAATCGCGATTAATCGTTTGACAGCACTAATATTATGATCATATAAATAGTTTTCCTCAATCTATTGATGTTTTAATTTATTATATTTATTACATCATATTTATTGCTCAAATATCTAAATTACAGTGTCTCTGTTCAGACGTGTCCTAAAATAAATAAAATTAAATAGTAATACATAAAATTAATAGAAAATAAATATTTAAAACATCAGTAACCTTTTCTGTTATGAGAACTATTAGATATTATCAAATAAATTCTCATATTTGTTGGAAATAAACATAGTAATTAAGGATGAAACTCCAACCTTGTTTGTCATTCTGACATGTTTTTATTAATTGTATTCATTATTTAATATTTATTTATTTCTCAAATATCAAAATCTCACGGTCTCTGTTCTGACGTTTTAATTTTTGGCTGAAAAACGGCAGACTTCAAAGAAAATCATCTTCAAAGCATTGGAGGCATTTTATTGTGTTATGAGAACTATTAGATATGATCATATAAATAGTTTTCTTCAATCTATTGAAAATAATAAATCTTCAACATTGTTGCTCATTCTGACATTTATTTTCATTTATTGTATTTATTTATTATCTCATATTTATTGCTCAAATATCAAAATCACATTGTATTTGTTCAGACATCCTAAATTTTGGTTGTAAAAATTGCAGAGCTTATATAAATTGGATTCACCTTTAATACAAATTGTTGACTTCAAGTTATTGGAATTATGGCATAATAGTTTAGAATAAAAATCTAATTAATCTCCAACCTTGTTACTCATTCAGACATGTTTTTATTAATTGTATATATTATTTGTTTATTATTTTATATTTATATATTGGATTTCCCCTAAAACAAGCAGTTTTCTAGTCTTTTGGAAATAAAAGCACTAATTTAGGATGAATCTTCAACCTTTTTATTTTCATTTCTTTCATTTTATGTAATTATTTATTGCTCAAATATATGTATAACAGTTCGTTCTGATCCTCGAATCCGACTGGACAAGAGAATTTCTAATGATATTTCCACCTGCGCGCGTTCTAGACGGGCTGTCAGTCAGCGCAGTTACAGTGTTGCGCCCCAAGGTGGTGGAAAGGGACTGTCTTTGTTATCATTACTAACTTATTTAATATTCAGTACACATGCACAAAGTGTAAAACGAGAAGGGCATAACCCTATGAAAAAAGAAAATGCGCAACAATCACGGTTTGCTGCGGTTTGCTCGTCAATAGTGTGGTGTTGCGATATTGCGGTTATCGCGACAGCCCTACCTCAGATAAAATAATTGCAAAATTTGACGACCTGGTGCTCCGTTTTGTACCCTATTTGTGGAAAGTTCTTATTTAAACAGATTTATCCACTGGCATTCATTTCATGCAAATAAACGGTTTTCAGTACCTCTATAATCTCCAGCATCTCCACTCGAGTGATCTTGCCGTCTCCATCCAGGTCGTACATGTTGAAGGCCCAGTTGAGCTTCTGCTCGAAGCTTCCCCGTGACGTGATGGACAGGGCACAGATGAACTCTCTGAAGTCGATAGTACCGTCACTATTCTTATCAAAGGTCCTGAATGCATGCTGCGCAAACTTTGACGCGTCACCGTAAGGGAAGAACTGCAGGAAAAAATTATTTCACTTTAAATAATAATGAAGGTCTCAAACTTTAACTAAATATTAAAGTTTAAAGCTGAGCTTGTGAATCTGGACAAACTATTAGAAACTGCTGTGTTTGATTTTCTGTGGAACGTAAAGAGAAAATCTAATTCTGAAGAGTCTTCAGGCAGTTATTTTATTCAATATTTTAGTGACCTCGGCTGTCAAGTTTTAAAAAAACAAACAAAATTGAGCGCTATTATTTAAGTCTTGTGAAGTTCACCAAAAATCTTCCTTTCTGCTGCAGTCCAAGATTATTAGTTCGATGACTTGAAATACTGCATATCAAATGCTGTTCAACTATGTGCTTTTCTTAGTAGACGTGATCACTGTTCTATTTAAAAATTCTTCTAAACGTCTGCCCACATACAGCTCTGGATTGACATGAACATCCGTAAATAATGACGGAGTTTTTTCGTTTTTGAGTGAACTGTCCCTTTAAGAGGGATTTGTGAACGCTTATTGATTTTCATGTCTGAATTTTCTACAGCAGCCACAGCAGGTTCTGTTCTTTGCTTCAGGTTCATTCCTTGGGCACTTCGCAGTGGGTACAAGTACATCTAACACCGTGTTTTTTCACTGAGGTCCTCACATCTCACAGCGTCTCAAGTCATTCTATGAATAAAATTTCACAGACGGCCGCTTTGACTAGTTTGTGCTTCTCTACAGTAAAATGTGTAACGTTAAACATACTAGGACACTTACTTTCTTTTTTGTAGCTCTCTTTTCCTTTTCTGACCTTTTTGTTAAATTCATCTACATTTTTTCAAAACTTGCATGGTTATTTTTAATAATCCTCGAAGTAGAATTTAATATTTACTGGCTGCTGAGGTGTTCTAAATTATTGCCATGTGTTTTTTTTTTTTTTTTCAGGCTCCAGTTTTTTTTCAATGTTTTCTTTTTCCTGACCTTTTTATTAAATCTATATTTTTGCATGATTGCATGGTTAATTTCAGTATTCCTCAAAGTAAAATTTCAAATTATTTCAAATTTACTGGCTGCCAAAGTTGCAATACAATTGCTAGGGAGATCTGAACGGTTGCCAGTTTTTTCTTGTTTGTTTGTTTTTGTTTTTTTACAGGCCCCAAATTTTTTTTTTTTTGTAGCTCTCTTCTCCTTTTACCTGACCTTTTTTATTATTCAATCTATATTTTTTTCAAAGCTTGCATGGTTGTATGGTTACTATCAATTATCCTCAATGTAGAGATATCTATAAAGATATCTTTTTTTTTTTTCTTTTTTTTTTTGTTCGACAGAAGAAAGTCAAACAGGTTTGGAACAACATGAGGGAAAATGATGACAGAAAATTCATTTTTGGGTGAACTATCCCTTTAAAACGTAGTAAAAGCCCCAAGTATGGGGTAATAGTGATCTTTGAATTGCGTTAAAACCCATAGAATCTCACCTTAACATAGAGCTGCTGGAACTCATCCAGGTTTAGTCGACCGCTGGGACAGTCTTTCAGGAAGCCCTTGTACCATTGCTTGAGCTCATGTTCATTAAACTCTGTGTTCTTCACAAGGTCCTCCATCACCTCAGGGGTCAGTTTGCTGTTCTGTTTTCCCATGATTACTACATGAGAAAGAAAACAAGAAAAAATATGATATGGAGAAATAAATAAATAATATGGTTATAGAATGTTCTCCCAGGTATCTAATAAGAGATGCAGGTGTAGATTGAAACTGTTAATGGATACGGCATCTCTACAGTTATTTTCTGGCAGCTGCTCCTCACCTGAAATGAGAATCTGAGTTGAATTTTAATCCATTTATAGACACTGATATCAATATAGAGCAACAACATAAACTGTCACAAAATAATCTTTTTTTTTTTGTGGTTGTTCACACGTTTTAAAAGCTAGTGCTGATAATCTGTATGAGCTTTAGCCATTAAAAACAGTGTATTGGTAGGAGGTTGGCGGGTATATACATAATACAATTCAACAATAGCAAATAATACACGAGTTTCACAATTTGAGTTGAATTACTGAAATAAATGAACTTTTCCACGACATTCTAATTTATTGAGATGCACCTGTATAAAAGATATAATGAAAAGTGCATTGAGGTTTTCTCAATGTAATAGCTTTCTTGCAACTGCAGGCTGATATTTGGTTACTTTGAAATATGAAATTGAAGTTATTGCATCAGCCAATAACTGGGCCGATGGACAATAAACAGAAGTGGTGATTCCACATTCTGTCAGTTCCAAAAAATATTATTTGCACCTAATGAATTGGAAATCTCATTTTCACAGAAAATAGCTTACTTCCGCATTGCAAAATAAGCTAGACATATAAAGCAGGAGCAATTTTATGTCAAGCATATTAAATTATTTCAAATATGAATGCAAATGTATAGGCCATTTACAACGATCTCCACAATATAATACACAAAAAGTAGGCTACTAGTTATAAAATAATGAACACAAAGATGTCAAGTGTGATCAGCTCGTCGCAAGCAGCCTGGCTGTGTTTGTGCTTCTAGAAATAGATCAAAGTCACAAGAGTTTATGTATAAATGGGCATCAGGTAAAATAGGCTACAAACGGGGAGGGGTTGGAGAGGAGCTTTTTATTTCCATGTGGAGCGTCTGTCTGTGTTTGCAGCCTCTCCTGCATCAAATGTGAGCGTGAAAAACAGAGCAGCCTCGAACACATTTGATAAGAATGCGGCTTTAATTAAAGACCGTCAGGAATTATTACCCACCATCCAATCTCATGTCACTCTTATGTAATAGTGCTGAGGCTTTTTCAAGCACCAGTGGCTGAACGAATGACCTTGAGAAGGGAAACCACTGGGAAGCGATGCAGAATAACGATCCGTGATCTTTAACGGAGGAATTATCGGACTTCACGACGAAGATCCGTTGAAGAGCATCGTGTCACCATCTGTGCGTTTGCTTTAGATACATCACGAGCCTTTTGGTGTGACAGAATATGGGTAGAACATCATTTGCATATACGTATAACCGAGCCTATTAACATTTACCATCCCAAACGGGCATTTTCGTGTGTTTTTATTGATGCACCAGTGTGAATCTGGACCATTCCGCCAGAGCCCGCAGAGAAAAGACGCAGTCCCTTTTGCCTGTGCATTGCACTGCGCTCAAATCACATCAAAAACCTTTCAAGTGAGGCTGAGAAACATCAGTGCATCTCTCAAATTCATTACACAATACCAAAGGTCCGTCTCTAACAAGCAACCAGTGAGCTTTTGTTGCAATCGTATCGGTAGCTGCCAAATATGCATCACATATACTCAGTTTTAATTAAAGCCTAATACACCCTTAACCTGCGCAAAGTGCTCAAATCAGGCCACGCAGGCTACTAATAATGCATGCGAGTGAGCGTTCTCACTGTCATTCGCGCATGCATTCATTCTTTCACACGTTCACCCATTCACCATTGACGCCTGTTAGATCGTTTCGCTGCATTAAATGGCAAAAGCAAAAAAAGAAACACACATGACTGCGACGCGCATAAATGTATTTACAGCTGCATATGCACGCATGCATCGCCTCTTACCTTCAAGTAACGCGTTAGAGGCTGATGGAAATGTGCTGGTGCTCGCAAACCGTCCGGTTTCGCGTGTGGCGAACCCAAATTCCTCGGATTCGTCGCGTTTACTGAACGCCAAATAATGTGTAAAGGTGATTCCAGCTGACACGAGCCCGCTTCCGTCTGTGTGTGTGCGCTATGCGACGCAAGACATGCGGCATGCACCGAGCATCACCACCACGCTATGCTGCTCCTCGTCTGCGTTTGCGCAAATTTAATGCTTGCAACCCTGCTCTTAGGGAGCTCGTGTCAGTAAACCGTCTATTAACCATAGTTTGCATGCTTTACCTGCGAATCTGTTGGTGAACGGTCTTTATACCTATTGCAAATTCTCTCTGTTCTGCATGTTGGGGTTCCCAAAGACTCCAGTGCGATATGCGAGGTAATAATAACAGCTTATTTTAAATAAGCCTCATTTACGTCCATTTTCTGTAAATATGCTCATCTGACCTAGTTAAAATCCAGAAGACAGACAGACAGTATTCTTCTTTTTTCGTATTCTTCGCATAGCCGTGCACTTTACAGGATTTTAAACAATTATTTTTATTGAGAACCAAATGTTTTCTACAAATAGTGTAACCAAACATGTCAGGTGAAGAAAGAAATGACAGGAAAATGTATATCCTAAACAATTGCATTGCTTTCTCATTTTTACTTTTAGACATTTTTCCAAAGATATTAAATGTCAGTTGTTCAAACAGAAATGTTGTTTCAATTTTGGGTCAGTTTGAGCCCAGCAAAACACTGCAGAAAATTCAGTAAAAGAAGTGAAAGAAAACAGCTGGTAAATGTGTTCGAATCTTAGGCCGCAACTTTGGGCAATATTGCCATCGACAGGTAACCAGGTGAGACACAGGCCCACGACCGATGTAAAGTATCCAGATAGAAATTTGTTACCCATTCTCAATGGGAAAGTGCCCTAGCAACATTGCTCAGAAAGTTGCCTCGTGTATCATCAGCCTTAGAATGTTTAAATGCATTTCTGTAGGTTTCAGAGACCCCAAACATATGTAATATTTCCATGGGTGTTTGAAACGTTAATTTATCCACCTTATTTGTAATGTATCTAAGAGTGGATGCGGCCATTTTTTTAACCTGAATGTGCACGGCTTCTGGTGTCTTAGCTTCCAGTTATTTTTAGCGATACAAAACAGGTCATTATGCTGCTTGATATTACAAATTTATTATCATATTATTTTAATGTATTCTCCTAATTATAAACATCCTGGTTTGTAGTGCAAATATTTTCCTAAATGATTTTCTAGTGACAAAACCTAGATGATGTTCTAGTGACTTCTAGAAGGCTAATACAGCAGAGATATTGTATGTGTGGTTTTAAATGGCATCAATTTGAAGGATGGTTAAAGAAGGATTTCTTTAATCACTTGCAAATGTAGTCTGCTTCCTTTTTGAGTCTTAAACTCAACAGCTGTACCAGCCAATTAAGCGGTTGGAAAACTGTTGTATATATATGATTTTGCTCACATTAATTTTAATTGGCTTCAGCCTTTCAAGTAATTTTAGTGGAAACACTATGTTTTTGTTAGTCATTTACTCACCCTCATATTGATTTACAAAAAAAGTTTCCTAGCTGAGTGTCCAAGCTGTTCTTTTCCATGAAGGTTAATGGTGGCGACATCCATGGTCCCTTTAAAGAAATGCCTGATACTGTAATATTTTTTATTTTTAATGATGACTCTAGTGATTAATAACTCTAGTGACTTTTTTTATCACTTACTGAATAAGTGATTAAATATGACTAATGCATTTCAAAGTAATAATAATATATGGACCAAATGTTTTCATTTATCAAGATTATTCATGTTTATGTACTATGCTGTAGCAGTAAAGAGAGTTTCATATAGACTATAAATCATCTCTGTTTTGGCTCAAAAATGTACATATACATTCACACATTTAGCAGATGCTTTTATCCAAGGCGACTTACAGCTGAGGAGCATAAGCAATTCATCACATTATGATAATGATTTATCTGGCAAAGCAGAACATCTGTAACCAAAAATGTTTCACGGTTGAAAGACCGTATCAGCATTGTGTATCTTTTCAGTGCTGTTGTTGGACTACGTTCTATAATCGTACTCTGTATATAAATACAAACATGCAGTTTTAAACGGAAATTAATAATCGAGTCAGAAACAATAAATATGTGAAAATATGACACGTAATATGTTTTGTTTTCTCTAAGTGTGACAGCACAACTTAAGATTCTCATTTCAGTCCCGTTTATATCATCCTCAAATGCAAAGCATTGCCATCAGTCTCCTGTGAGAAAAACATTACATTTGTAAAGAGTTAAATATCTTATGAATGCATTAAAAACTATTAATGCTTCGTAAACGCATCTTTGATGAACCAAACATCATCTACCAATCATGTGGACTCTGTGGAGGTCTGACGTCCTGTGGATTGAATGACATAATTTTCCCCTCTGATGTAACACGGCCCATATTCCATCTATTTATGCTTCTATTCCTGTAGATGAAGCAGGGTTTCCGTCTTACCTGCTGTGATGTTTTGTGAGCAGTGATGTGGGTTGAAGTGAATGAGTGAAACCCGCAGGACGCTTTGGGCTGATGGGACGTGAGTGAATCACTGGGGTTCACTGAACATGACGGCGGTACAGAATAATCCTCAGCATCCGGTGACTCAGCTGGGTTTAGTGAAGTCAAGAGGAATCAAGTTTAGTGAAGAATACAGTGCTTGAATGATGAAAACACCATAAAGATCATGTGTGTCAAAGATCAAGTGCCAGCACTCGTGCATGACAACATCAACACATTCACTAATTCATTCGTCATTTCACACTATGTTCTGTCAGCGGATTCAAACAAGTGTTGTTTTGATTTCATTGCCTTTCAAAATATCTTTGTTCCACGGAAGAAAGAAAGGGTTTAGAACATTCTTTTTTTTTATCATTTTAATGAAAAACGTATGCTTCATTTATGATGTTATTAATAATACTTGAGAGAAAGAAGCTCTGATGTTTTCTCTTAATTACACAACTAATTGTGTATTTTAGATAAACATGTCTAATCAGGTGTGAAAATGTACTCTACCGTTCAAAAGTTTGGGGTCAGAAATATTTTTCTGAAACGACTAACAGCAAAGATGCATTAAAATGATCAAAAGCGACAGTAAAGACATTTATAATTTTACAAAAGTTTTATATACATCAAATAAATGCTGTTCTTTTGACCTTCATATTCATCAAAAAGTTTCCACAAAAATATAAAGCAGCAAAACTGTTTTCAGCAGTAATAAGAATCAAAAATGTTTCTTGAGCAGCAAAGCAGCATATTATTATGATTTCTGAAGGATCATGTGACACTGAAGACTGGAGTAATGATGCTGAAAATTCAGCTGCGCATCACAGGAATAAATTACATTTTAAATATATTCAAATAGAAAGCTGTTATTTTAAATTGTAAAACTATTTCACAATATTTCTGTTTTTATCAAATCATTTTGATCAATATATATGATGATGAGCGTGAGATACTTCTTTCAAAAACATCTAAACATTTTATAGACCCCAAATTTTGAACGGCTAGTGTATATATCAGCAAATAAATAGGCATAATTAGTCATGTTTTTTATATATGACCCTGGAGCACAAAAGCAGTCTTAAGTCGCTGGGGTATATTTGTAGCAATAGCCAAAAAACATTGTATGGGTCAAAATTATCAATTTTTCTTTTATGCCAAAAATTATTAGGATATTATGTAAAGATCATGTTCCATGAAGATATTTTGTAAATTTCCTACCATAAATATATCAAAACTTAATTTTTGATTAGTAATATGCATTGCTAAGAACTTCATTTGGACAACTTTAAAGGCGATTTTCTCAATATTTCGATTTTTTTGCACCCTCAGATTCCAGATTTTCAAATAGTTGTATCTCGGCCAAATATTGCCTTATCATAAACCATACATCAATGGAAAGCTTATTTATTCAGATAGAAAAATTGACCCTTATGACTGGTTTTGTGGTCCAGGGTCACATATAATTATTGTTGTAAACCCTGTTTTGGACTAATGAAACACTGCTGTTGTGTGGGTGTTGAATTTCTTAGAATTGTAATTCAGTTAATTCCTCTTCCTGCCATTCCAATTCAACTTCCAATTCAAATAAATCTCCAACTCTTGAACTGAGTGGAATTTTAATTCATTAACTCAAATAAAATACCGCACGTTTTTTTTAACAAATTAAAATAGAACATTCTTTTGAATGAGAACGTTCTGAGAACATTTAATAGAACATTCTATAAAAAAGCTGAGCTGATGTTGGGTACAGGAATGGTGCTTCTGGAGGTGACATCACTATTCCTGGCTTCAGCTGCCAATGGGAGAATAAGCTTTCAGTATACAGCCATAACGTCTAATTATAACTAAAGAAGATACTCCGGCGGGTCAGCTGACATTTAATCAATAACAGACGTGATGGATGAATGCAGCGGCTGCTTTAAAGAGCAGTGCGGAGAATAGAAAGAGGGTGATAAATAGGTAATAGAATTTACTGAAAATCCATTTTGAGCAGAACAAAATGGGATTTAAAAGGGCTAACCTTAAATCTGGTTCTTGCCTTTTCTTTGTGTACTCATTGCAGGGGGAGACTGAGGATAGTGATTCGAAAGATCCGTGTCGGTCTCCTCGTGAAGCGCTCGGGGCCCGGTATCATTCCTGTCTGTCCGGAGCCGCTCAATGAAACTGATTGCATTTCACTCCTGTTGTTTGGCCTTTGTGCCACATTCACAAGAGCACACATTAGATCTCTAGACAACAAACAGAGAATATTGACATGGCAGGTTACTGGCCATTAGGGTTTACTCTGTCAAAATGTGCTACTAACTACATTTTTAGAGTGGGGACATCCGTGGTTTCTAACATGATTAACAGGCATGGAAAAAAGCACTGGAAGTTTCTAGAGTGATTATTCTCTAAACTCTCAGAAGAAAAAGGTACAAAACTGTCACTAGGGTGATACCCTTTCAAAAAGTATAATATGTACCTTTAAAGTGCTAAAATACCTTTTACCACCTCAGTGACAGCTTTGGAACTTTCTTTCTGACAGTGTACTGTAAAATATTTCACTAAAGGAAATTACTTGCTTGTAAGAATGTGGTAACCATAAACATCAACTTGTTTGTAATTCAACCTATTTGGAAGGATGCTTGTTGAATTTCATAAAATAAAAGTAAATAATAAAAGATCGTTTTTAAGTAGATTTTTACTGTACAATAATTAGTGAAAATGTTTACTGAAGATTTCTGGCGAAAAAACACAGGACAGTAATGAATTTCTTTTTTTCTTCAGAAATTGAAATTGCTAAATTTCACAAATAATTGAAAAGAAATGTCATGTGATGCATTGAATTAAATACAATTTTTTGAAGTTTGCCCCACCTGTTAATTAGGTTGGCATTATTAAATTTATTTTAGATCAATATGCCTGATCAGGTATCTCAGAAAATATGCTTTTATATTTCAATTCTTTTAATCAGCAAGGATGCATCAAATTGATTAAAAGTGACAGTAACTGCATTTCTAGTGCTACAAAAGATCTCTATTCTAAAATAATGTCATTCCTTTGAACTATTAATAAAAGAATCCTAGGGAAAAAAAAATGAAATTGTATTTTCTTTGTATTATGTACAATATTGAAAAATAGTTGTTATACAGTGCAAATGTTCTACATGATCCTCAAACCAGCCTTTTTAGTATTAAAATATAATAAAATACAATTTAAATAGGTTTTGGTGATCAAATGTAGATCAACATTCCCTATGCAATACGATCATTTTTATGAAGAAGATTGTCTTTCACAGTTGTATTTTCAGACTCTTATTAGCCCTCATTAACAAGGCAGTTAATTATAGCAGCTGTTGTCCTTTTGCTTTAGATGTGTGTATTATTCTTCACCTTCCCCAAAACGCATGTCTAGATCTATAGAAGGCTGGGACTTCACACACACAGGTTCAGTCCTCTCATTAGACTAAAACTAGTGCTACTCAGGCTCCCTCTAGTGGTATACAGTTAATTTAGTACGCACTAAATTCAATGTAAACTGCCCCGTCCTTGTTGTCATGGAAACAGGTATCTAAATCCTGGATAAATCATTCTTCCATAAAGCTAATATGTCTTAGGAGGACGAAGAGATGGGATTATGGCTAGGCTGCTGGCTGTCATTATATATGTCAACAGTAACTCTATTATTTAATGAGAACATCTGGCTGACTCATTATCAAATCCTTCCACACATGGGAAGACTTTACATGGATGCACACATTAGGCTAATGTGGGTATTATTAGTTGCAAAGAAACTGCACTGCATTGAAAAGGAAAAACATAAAATGAAAAGGAAAGAAAGAATACAAACAGATAAACCAAGGACACCTCAATGGGGAAGAATGGTTTCATTGTCCTTAAGAAATTTGTTATTATTATTATTATTTAGACATTTTAAGAGATTTTACAGTATTGGAAATCTCAGCAAGAATGACTCAAATCGATGCTAAGTGTTAAGAAATTTGTTCTTGTGAATAAAAAAGTTAATCAACAGTTCAACAGCATGGACACTGCCAGAAAAAAAAAGAAATGTATTTTTAAATGAAAAGTTTGAATCACACTTTATAAAATTTGATCTATAACAACTTACATTTTCCCAATTTTAAGGAATACACATGAGAATTTTCCCCCAAAATAATAATCAATAAAAATAATAATAATATTAAAACAAAATCATGCTTTTAATATTTTGAAATACATTTGATCAAATATATTTTGTGGTATATATATATATATATATGGATTGGGGGCTGGATATTGTGCTTATCTGTTAGACATGCAGTATTTTCCAGGGAGTATTTATTTAGTGAATACTGTCCAAAATTGTTTCAGTAATATTAACATCTAGGGTATGTGGTCATTAAACACCCTATAAGTGATATTAACCTTATTTTACTTTCAAAACAAAACCATAATTGAAAGAACTATAGAAAATGATTGATGGAACCCGTGGCTCTTCCAGGGTTTTATGTCTGCATTTGAATGCACGTGTAGCTTGACAGTGGAAGCTCGTTTATACTGTTAAGCCACGCCTAGCTTCTCACTATTCAGGAGGCGAATTTGCGAATTACGCGAAACTCATGAATATAAATTAGGTAATTCTGACGTTGTTTGCTAACTGGAGCGGAGAGACCTGTTTTTATACAGTCTATGGGAGAGACACGTCCAATAATTAATATTCATGAGTCATCGCTCCCTTGTACAAAGACCACGCCCACCCGCACTGTTCAGGTCGTACTTTCAGTAAAGCTTCCGACCGCAGTTTGAATCATCATGGCATCCGGTAAAGCGTTCTTGGTGGCGCTTGAACTTCAGTTCTGTGTGAAAAATAAGCTTCTGTTGAAGTCAGCTCTGCCTGGTATTGTCAGCTGTATTAAACGAGGTAAGGGCTTTCAATGACCCGTGAATGACAGGCATAATATTTATGTGATAATGTCATTATGTTCGTCTTTGACACTGACATTCTGACAAGACAAGAACACCCAGTATGTTCGACTCTATTAGATAAACAAGAGAAATGTTATAAATGTCTCGAATAAATATCAATATCAAAAAAAAATGTTTATCTTAAAATACAGGTGCATCTCAATAAATTAGAATGTCGTGGAAATTTAATTTATTTAATACACGAGTTTCACAATTTCAGTTGAATTACTGAAATAAATGAGCTTTTCCACGACATTCTAATTTATTGAGATGCACCTGTATAACAGGTTTTTATCTCCTTTTTCTCTTGACTCTTGTCTTTAATGTATGTCAGTGGTTCAACAGCTATCACAGAATTTATGATAACATTGTAATTTTAGTTTGTAGGACAGTATTTACATAAATTATCATCATTTTTGTTGATCTAGACAGTTTTGATCTAGGTGTTTAAACTTACATATAAAACCACCGCTAGAGAGAACAAGCCTTGTTAAAACTGAACTCTTGATTCCAAAGCGTATAGCTTGTGAGCTATAACCATTGTGACAACTAGCCCCGTTCTCCCATTGAACAGGTGTTAAATAAGAACAAAGTTGATAGTGGTCCTTCAGCACTTACAAATAATCACGAGAAATAGAAATGTTGAATAAAGTGCAATCATGCTGATCTTGTTCAACACAAGTATTCTTGTTTACTCGTGAAACATCAGTCATCTCAATTTTCTGTCTTGCAGGTCTTGCCACAAGTGTGTTATCTCAGACTGTTGAAGTTCCCAGTGCCACAACCTCTCCAAGCAGCAGTTTTGCCAGACCGTTGGAGCATTACAACAGTCTCATTCAAGATGGACAGTTACGAGAAGATCTGCAGCAGAGGGCTGCTTTGGAAAAACTTGATCAGATGCAGAAGGATCTTCGAGGGTACAGCAATGAACGCTCAACACTTTTCTCAAAGGTAAACTGCACAAAGTTGTGTGGCCGAAAGCAGCCAAAAAATATGCTGCAGATGTTGAAATGTGCTTTTAACAAATTCAGACTTCTTTTATCTCTGCAACAGTTGTTCTCCAAGAGAAAACCACCGAAAGGTTCTTACATATATGGAGATGTTGGTAAGTTCTGTGGCATCATGTTGTGGCTCAGTCAGACTTTGTTGTCTTGTTATTGAAATAAACTGCTCAGTTCTGTGCTTATCAATGCTCATTTTTCTCATTCTCTCAGGCACAGGAAAAACTATGGTTATGGACATGTTTTATGATCATGTAGAGACAGCAAAGAAAAAAAGGGTCAATTTTCACGGATTCATGTTGGATGTACATAAACGTAAGTTAGTTATGATTTCTGATTATGATTTTTTTCAGATTTGAATAAGAAGCTTTAAATATACCCTTTATTGTTGTTAATTCTTAGGTTTTGGTAATTTTTCATTAATTGACTGATATTTATTTAATTATTTATTTAATTTATTTATTTATACTGTACTTAACTATTAGTTTATGACAACCTCATTACATTTGGTAAATATTAGACCATCAACACATTTTCTCACCAACAGACTATTATTTTTTCATTGTTGTCTGATATGGGCAGTGCACTGTTTATCTTCAATGCTTTTTAAGCTAAAGACAGAAATTGGCTCAAAGTGCATTATTTAACATCTGAGTGACTGAAGTATTCCCAAAGCCCAAAAATGACCTATATAGGAATTTAAGTTCTGTATATTAATTATAAACAGATGCCAAAATGAGTAAAGTTGCCATTATTTGCTTTTACTCAGATAGACTCATGTTTATATAGGAATCCATCGGCTCAAGCAAAGTTTGCCCAAGAGAAAAGTGGGTCAAATGGTGAAGGCGTACGATCCTATCGCACCGGTTGCTGAAGAAATCAGTGAGGAGGCCTGTCTTTTGTGTTTTGATGAGTTCCAGGTCAATGTTTCACTCAGTAATCGTGTAGTTGCAATCTAATCAAGCTTTGTGATCGCTTTAGCATACTGAGATCTGCTTCAGTTATCTTTTAAATCCATGCAGTGACAATCAAACCGGTACAGAGAATAATCAGTATTGATTTTTTAGGGTTTCTTTTGCTTTCTCTGTTCGTTAGGTCACTGATATCGTAGATGCCATGATTCTTAAACAGCTCTTTGAGAACCTCTTTCTGAATGGGGTTGTAGTTGTTGCCACGTCCAACCGGCCTCCAGATGGTAAGAATCAATGAATCCAGCAAAATACTGAATGAACGTAGTGAATGCAGTTGTTATACACTTTCTTTTGGGTATAAGGGTAACGCATATTAGTTACTTGTACTAATCAAGAGATCAACTGACTCTTTGAAAAGCCTGTTATTTGTACATTTGTTTCTTTAAAGTGACCGCCAGTGACTGCAACACTACAAAACATTTTCATAATAGTTATAATTAAATTATTGAAGTATGTTTTAAAAGAAAATACTATTTCAGTCTTTGTTTAATTCAATGTTATTTGCCTTTACTTTGTTGTTGACGTTTACTAGCAATATCTGAGTGAAAATTGATTTCAAGTAAATCATGCACCAATTTTTTTTTTGAGTGTAGCCATCACACAATGTGCAGTTTCTTTCAGTAACTCTTGGCTTCCAAATCCCAGTTTGTTTTGAGCACAATATCTTGTTTTACAGATCTGTACAAAAATGGATTACAGAGGGTGAACTTTGTGTATTATCTAATACACTTAGTGCAGTGTTTTTATTGGTGTTATGTTGTGTACTTAAAGGAATAGTTCACCCAAAAATGAAAATTTGCTGAAACTTTACTCACCCTCAGGCCGTCCAAGATGTAGATGAGTTTGTTTCTTCAACAGAACAGATTTGGAGAAATGTAGCATTCCATCACTTGCTCAAGAATGGATGCTCTGCAGTGAATGGGTGCCGTCAGAATGAGAGTCGCAACAGCTGATTACATCACAATAACCCATAAGTAATCCACACCACTCCAGCACACCAATTATTGTCTTGTGAAGCCAAAACATTTTTTTTATTGTGATGTTTTTAATCAGCAGTTTGGACTCTCAGTCTGACGGCACCCATTCACTGCAGAGGATCCATTGGTGAGCAAGTGATGAAATTATAAATTTCTTCAAATCTGTTCTGATGAAGAAACAAACTCATCTACATCTTTGATGGCCTATGGGTGACAAAAATTTTGGCAAGTTTTCACTTTTGGGAATAAGGTCAAAAGAGTGATAATGCGTGTTAAATTACTTTCTGTTATAAGTGCTGCAAATAAATCAGCGGTCAAATGTCTTGTAAACAGGAGTACTGCCAAACACTGCGTCTGGATTCTGGAATAGATTATCAGAGAAGAAATCGCCCTGCAGCTGGGAAACTCTTCTACCTGTGAGAAAATTAATTAAGTTGTACAAAATGGGATGTTACTGTATTAGTGATGCACTTTTAATCAGTTATGGAAGTTGACTACGTTCTTTAATCAAAGACCTGCATCTTAAAAAGTATTCCTGAAGTGTTTAAAGCTGATGTGTAAAATTTCTGCACCACTAATCTTACCAAAAAGAGCTACAGAAATAATGATAGTTTTCAAACAATCCAAACATGCACCATTAGATGAGTCACTGTTGCTTAGGCAAGTCAGGATGTGCCATATTTTAAATATCATCATGTGATTTGCTTCTGTTGTCCTTTCATATTAAGATGGGGCATTAAAAATAATTTTAACATCCAAAACATGACATGCTTTGCTTAAACAGTTGTAAATGTTAGTGCTTTGACCAAGTATGAGTAAATAAAAGCATTGTATTATGAAGTGATGAATTATTTATTGAATATTTTTTAATCTAGTTCCAGTGAACCTGATGTTGATGCAACACTCGATATACTGTTTGATGAGATGGCCTTCAAACAGAATGACAGTAAGTTGGCTGCTAATGTGTTTGCTAAATAGCAAAACACTCATTTAATTAGCTGATGGTTTATCAGTAAAAACACCCTAACAAAAGAAGTTCAATGCAGCTTGTTAGATGACATATTGCTCCAGATGTGAATGTATGCATCCAAAATTTGGTGAGTTGAGAATTTAATTGTGAGTTAATTTTATATTTTATGCAAATTTGATTCAGGTTCATTGTGTTTATTATCACAGTTACTCGGCCCAGATCTCTAAAGGTACATAGCAGGATACTGACACTTGCTAAAGCATGTGGGACCATAGCAGACTGCACTTTTGAAGAGCTGTGTGATCGAGTAAGTCTGTTTCCTATGCTGTTTCACCATCCTCCATTGAAATGAACTATATTAGTGAGTAATGTGTTGTTTTTACTGTTAGCCTGTAGGAGTCAGCGACTACCTGGAGATCTCTGCTGTGTTTGACACAGTTTTCATTCGAAACATTCCTTTGCTCACTTTGAACAAGAAGACGCAAGCCAGACGCTTCATAACTCTCATTGATGCACTATATGAACACAAGGTAAGTCATGGTGAAATTCTTGTGATTTCTGTTGGAAGGTCTTAAAGGAACCTCTCACAGTTTGGTGGAATATCTCCACAGGTTCGAGTCGTGCTGCAGGCCGAAGCTCTGTTAGATGATCTGTTTGTTCATGAACATCACGACCATCATGACACTCATGTTTTATTGGATGATCTGGGCATTTCAAGGGTAATTTACAAACTGTTGCCTATTCAAATTCTTTGAGAATTAAATAAGGAACCTTTTTTGTTGCAAGCTGAAATTTTGGGGTTGGTAAAATTTTTTTCTATTTGAATATATTTAAAAATGCTAATTATTTCTGTGATCAAAGCTGAATTTTCAATCATTACTCCAGTCTTCAGTGTCACATGATCCTTCAGAAATCATTCTGATATGCAGATTTGCTGAAAAATTTCTTATTATTATCAGTGTTGAAAACAGTTTTGCTGCTACACATTTTTGTGGAATCCGTGATGCAATTCATGATTCTTTGATGAAAGGACAATTCAAAAGGACAGCATTTGTTTGAAATCTTTTGGAACATAAATGTCTTCACTTTCAATTTTGACTAATTTATTGTATCCTTGTTGAATAAAAGTATTAATTTCTTTGATTAAAAAGTCTTACTGACTCCAAACTTTTGATATAGTAGGGTATATGTATGTGTTGCTCAATAAGACTGGCCAAAATGAGAGTAATGAAATCATGATTGAGAATGTTCGGTTTCGTTATGGTGGGTGGGGTGTGCTTAATTGTCATGAAAATAAAATGCTCCATTAATACTGCAAAATAAAACCCCTTACTAGTCTTAAAAAAATAAACTAGTTCGCCCAAAAATGAAAATTTGTTGAAATTTTACTCAAACTCAGGCCATCCGAGATGTAGAGGAGTTTGTTTCTTTATCAGAACAGATTTGTAGAAATGTAGCATTACATCACTTGCTCACCAATGGATCCTCTGCAGTGAATGGGTGCCGTCAGAATGAGAGTCTAATCAGCTGATAAAAACATCACTATAATCCACACCACTCCAGACCATCAATTAACATCTTAAGCCAAAAACTGCGTTTGTATGAAAAAAAAATCCATCAAGACATTTTTAACTTCAATCTGTTGCCTCTGGCTAAAATACAAGTCCATAATGCATAATATTGCTTTCTCTATTGAAAGCAAACTCATCTGCATCTCGGATGACCTGAGGGTGAGTCAGTTTTTAGGTGAACTGTTCCTTTAAAAATCGTTTGATTTTTAACCTTGGTGTGTTGATGATCTCTTCACATTGATGGGCAGCAGTGATTTGATTTTCTCTTTTAATGCATCAGGATGCAGGCAGCTCGCTGGCGATCTTTACAGGAGAAGAGGAGGTGTTCGCCTTCCAGAGGACAGTATCTCGCCTTACTGAGATGCAAACAGAGGAGTACTGGGTTGCAGGAGATCGGAGCTCTAAGTAGCTTTTATCATTACTAACTCCATATACACAGCGGCCATCTCAACTATCTTAAGATTCTAAAGAGTTCTGGGATCAACTCCATTTTGATTTGGTGAGGACTGTATTTTAATCAGAACTGTATGGAATAATGCTGCACTTTATAAACGCACATGCAAACACGAACGAGAGACTAGCCTCTTTTTGAGGTTTGGTCTTGAATAATAGGCAGGTTTGTTGGAAGAATGTGGATGTGGATCTGCCAAAGATGTGTTTTGAAATCAGGCTGCCTTTCTGGTTATATAAATGGTTTGTGGAATATTTTATTGACAACCTATAGTTGTCAGATAGCTGATATACAACCTATTTAAAATTGATTGCATTAAAATTATTTTAACTTTTATTGATGTCTGATTGTTCTGAAGCTTTCTCTAGTGCTTCTGTTTGCAGGTAGGTTTACGTGGTTTATTCACCATTATTTGTGACCCTGGGACCACAAAACTAAAAAAGCCTTAAGTCGCTGAGGTATATTTATAGCAATAGCCAAAAATACATTGTATGGGTCAAAATGATTGATTTTTCTTTTATGCCAAAAAATCATTATGATATTAAGTAAAGATCATGTTCCATGAAGATATTTTGTAAATTTCCTACTGTAAATATATTAAAACGTAATTTTTGATTAGTAATATGCATTGCTAAGAACTTAATTTGGACAACTTTAAAGGCGATTTTCTCAATATTTTTTTGATTTTTATGCACCCTCAGATTTCAGATTTTCAAATAGTTGTATCTCAGCCAAATATTGTCCTATCCTAACAAACCATACATCAACGGAAAGCGTATTTATTCAGCTTTGACATGATGTATACATCTCAATTTCGAAAAATTTACCTTTATGACTGGTTTTGGGGTCCAGGGTCACATTTGTGTCCAAAACATAATATGAGAATATTAGTCATGTTTATTTAGGTCTAATGAAGAAGACATGGTCGGACCTTTGCTGTGATGATACTTAAGCCAATCTCATACTTAGGATTAGGAATTTGTTCAACCTCCAAATTTTAAGTATTACATTTTGGTGTGTCTCTTGTCTGTGTGTGCTACATTGCGCATGAGTGATGCCTCAAATTTGTCAAATAACTTTTGTACACTTTTTTTGATTTTATTGTTCACCAAGTTATTTTTTTATTTAATATTCCTATTAATATTTTAAAATATGTTCTCCTTAATTTAAAAGTGCAAAACACCTCTACTAAAAAATAAGGAAATAAGTAGAACTTTAAAAATATGTATAAACAAAAAAATTACACTTATACTATGAGATAAAAACTCCAGTCATAGCTGGATAAAAGTGGGTCACATTAAAAATAATAACAATATGCCTAATTTCATAATAATACAGCAATGATGCTGTAATAGTTATTAATAATAATTGTAATAATAATACAAATATTTTGTTAATTATAATTAACTATATGTATCTATCTATCTGTCTATACAATTAAGAAAAATAAACCTATTACAGCAGATACCAACAGGACCTATGAAAAAATGATCGTATACATATATATTTCAAAGAATATACAAATGTAGTTACATTCTATTGCGTGCGAGGCACTTTGTCTAGAAACCATTATTCGAGAGAGTGTATTAAATAAGAGCTCTTGCGATGGCATATCTGTGTAATGTGAAGATGACTTGTGTGGCGGTGGATAGTGAGCTCCAGTGCTGCTCTCCGGCCCTTTAAGAAGCAGTTCCTCCCACTGGTTCCAGGGGGCGGATGATCTTTGTGTTGCTGTTCTTCTCTGTAGCTTGCAGCGGAGCAGCAGCGCATTAGGGGCTTTGGCAGTGCTGGATCGCGCGGGTTGCGGGACGCAACGTCCGGCTCCGACATGGAAGAGGGCTCATGGAGGTTTATTGGGGAAAACCGTGTTAGGACTCATTCGTGCTGATTTGCAGCGGGACGGCTGTGGAGGTATGGTTTGATGGTTTGAGGACACTTTCGCGCACGTTCAGCCCTTCTGATCGCTTTCAATCCGCGATTTTAAAAGGCGGCAGCTGCGTTCTGAAACAAAGTAACATTCGCATTATGATGTAACGTTACAGTGTAACATATTCGCAGCGCGACGTCGTGCAACAATGTAACAAATTCGACCGTCCGCTCCGTTCCATTCTTGATGCTTTTGAACCACGGAAGCTTCATTAAACGAGTCGAATGGGGGCATTTTCGCTCGTTTTGTCGTTTATTTAACTCTTAAAACTAAGATTCATAAAACGAATCCTTCTGTGTGCTGAAAGTGGCCATGAGCGCATTTGTAAATATTCCTAAAAATCTCACATCAATTCGATTCCTTAAGTGTCCCGCATTGAAATGTGGACTCTAGAAGTGACCCATTAATGGCATGCACGAGGGCACTGCTGCTGCTGTGTTCAGAAAAGCCGTCCATACATCATTCATTTGAAGGAGTCCAGGAAATATGGCAGAGGAGATAGATAAGCCCTTGGCTGTGGACGTCGACATAGACCCTGATTTCGAGCCCCAAAAAAGGCCAAGGTCCTGCACCTGGCCTCTGCCCAGACCAGAGTCCAATGCCGGGAAAGCAGAACCAGCAGAGGTGGGAATCATTCCTGAGGAAGAGGTGGATGAAAATGGCACTGATGATGCTTGTGCATTTAGTGGCATTACAAGCGCATCAAAGCCTGTCAGTGTGATAGAAGGAAACCAGGCTGTTGCTGCTGCTGCTGCTCCTGCCATAGAAACCAGTGCTGCTGTCAGTGATAAAGACTCCTACGGCTCTTCCCAACATGCTCTGCCCGCATGCAACGACTCCAGCATCAACGGTCTGATTCTTCAGCAGCCCAGAAAATCCTCTGCACGCAGGAACGCCTGGGGAAACTATTCCTACGCGGACCTCATCACTCAAGCCATCGAGAGCTCGCCCGAGAAACGACTGACATTGGCCCAGATTTATGATTGGATGGTCCGGAATGTGCCATACTTCAAGGACAAAGGTGACAGCAACAGCTCTGCAGGATGGAAGGTACGTCAGCTCAAAGAGACGGGCTGGTTTTTAACCTTGTCTTGCTTTACGTGCATATCAGGGACTGTTTGTGTTCTCGAAATCCATTTTGTTGCAGCTAATAGGGTGAATTCAGGTTCATTGGGACATCTCAACAGCAAAAAGTGTCCGAGTTTACGAGAATTCACCCCCCATATTGGTGCTTATATTCTTACAGGGTGCAACACGGATGCTGGAAATGTGGACAACTAGTCGTGTGTGGTTTGCTGATAAAGTGCATGCTGTTGTGGTCATGCCAAAGGGCGTTACAGCAGATAAAATGTGGAAAGTGCCCCTGATAAAAAGCTTTTAAATGCCTCTGCTTTCCTCATAATTTCACCAAGTACTGAAGCGTGATCAAAAGAACGAGATGTAGCAATATCTATAACATTTTCACTAATCATTCTTTGTATGATCAATAGGATCGCACCTTTTTTCATGAAAATAAACTCCAACAAAATAGGGCTTTTGCTATGCTCGCTTCTCTCATCCCTGTTTGATTTGAGGGATTAGCTTGGCCTGGAAAAGCAATTTATCCAACATGGAATCAAGTCTAATGAATGCTCTTGGTATAGCTGGATTTGAATTAGAGAAAAACCTCGGGAAATCCCTGTGCAATCCGGCAGATGTAAGGCTGTTGTGCAGATATTACATTTAAATAGATGATTTGGCACCTTCCCAAACAAGCCTTTTTTTTTTTTTTTTTTTTAAGTATTTTTATATTTTAATTTTTCTAAATATCTAATTAATTTTAAATTATCAAGTCACCATTATTTATATAGTGCTTTTTACAATGCAGATTGTGTCAAAGCAGCTTTACAGTATTAAACAGGGAAATAGAATAATTAATTTATAATTTGTTGTATTTAATATTTACACAATATGCCTAATTAATTTGAATAACTTTTGCCCTTTTTGCATAATCATTGAGACATTTAAGAGTCAATGTATATTTTACACATCATAATGATAGCAGTCCACAGTAAGTAGGTTAGTTGCCAAATTGAATGTTTAAATCCTGTGTATTTGCTAAAACAGACATATTGGTGATTCTGTAAAAAAAGGTCCAATGAGATTGTAGGAACAGTCAGCCATACTCAGTGCAGTTAAAGCCATCCTGCAGAGTGTTTGCATCTGCCTGCCACTGAAGCAGGCAAAAAAGAGAAACCATGGGCATATCGTCAGTGTCAGGGTTGCTATTGGCTGTTTCGTCCCCACCTCCACTCCTGATTGGCTCTCGGCTACAGCATAAGAAGCAATCAGCTGACTGGAAACTATGTAGGTCAGTGTGTAGCAACTTGGTGTTTGACTGAGAGACAGCGTTGTGTGTAAACTGGCGGCGCTCCAGTGCTGTTCTGAGTGGTGCTTTGCTCAAAAGGGACTGCATCATGACTGTCAGATGATTTCAGACCCTCTTTTCATCTATTATAGTTATTTTTCATGGTCCTGTGTAGATTTAATTAAATAGAAAGCAGCACCACACAATCTTTAAAATGATTTGCAGTGCTACATTCACATAATCTGACACTCTATTTAATGCAGTGGTTTACTAATGCAAATTTTATGAACAGATAAATCTCATGAAAACTGTCGAGAACAAACCTAGGTCTTGGACTCAAAAACATTAGGATATAATAAACATATAGAACATATGTCAAATATGCTCTTCAGTTGCAGTTGTTGTTGTAATTGCAGGAAGAGCAAACATGAATAAATTAAATATTCAAACTGGTTTGAACCCTGATTTAATTTGTCATTGAGGACACTGCTCTTATTCCAAGTCTAGTTGGTAATGATCTGTTTTGTAATCAATGTAGCTATGAATGTCAACAAACAATCTGATGGATGTCTCTTAGATTAGATTCTCAATCCAATCAATTCAGTTAGCCAGTTTAACAAAGCAAAAAAAGGGAAACTGCTTACGTACTTTAAGAATGAGTTAGGAAACATGTTAGTCTTGGATTAAATCCAGTAATAGACTTGAAGCAAAGGCATTAATGGAAGTGAAGTGTTATGAGGTCAGCCCATTCACTCTTTGAGAGGTTCAAAGGACATGGACAGTGTTGAGCAGTGTTGAGTTCATGGACCATGTTGAGTCCAGCTTTCTACAAGATGTAGCAGGCACTGCATTTGATAAATTCACACCATTTTTAGACTCAGTCTGCTTGACTATTCATCAAAGAGGAAAACCATGTCTCGCTTGTGAATTTGATCACATCCCCTTATGCTGCATTATGGATAGCTGAACCTTCTGTTCTGCAGTCCACATTAATGCAGCTTTACTGCACTGCACTGCACTCTTAAACTTTGTGCACGATTGAGGAAGTCTACATGAATCTTTCAGCTTTCTCTGCAGTAGTGTTGTCACGGTACCAAAATTTCAGTATTCGGTACCAATACCAGTGAAAATCCACGGTTCTCGGTACCAATTTCGTACCGCAAAACACACTGGAAGAGGATAGCTTTCTGATAGCGCATCAAGAACCGGGTTGACCGGGTACTCGGTACCACCGGTACTTAAAAAAACCTGGTACTGTAACGTTTTCATTTTTTTAGTACCGACTTGGTACCGAAATACCGGGTCTTTTGACAACACTACTCTGCAGTAGGAAAAATTTTTAGATAGTTGACTAGAATTATGGTTCATTACTACCTTGAGAAAATCCTGGTCACCAAATGTGATGTTTCATTAGTGATTACACTGGTGTGCCTAAAATTGCCTGTTTTCTGTTGCATACGTGAAATGCCAAAAGCCGAACACTCAGAGTTACCCAGTTGAATTTCACAGCACAGACCAATTATCTGCACAGCCCAACGGACAACGTAGAGTGGGTTGATTTACTTCTAGATTGGTCTTGACCACAGAGCCCAGACCAATTTGAACAGTGTGTGTGAAATTCAAATGAGAACAGTCCTTTTTTTCTATAAAGCTGCTTTGGAATATTGTATACTTTAAAAGTGTTGTGCAAGTTTAGTTGAATTTCGGCACAGGCTTTTTGATTGCAAACCTCAATGTGAACCACAAATGCCTACTTGTTACATTTTTTTTTTTTTTTTTTTAAAGTTTAATTAAAAAAAAAAAACATTTATTTGTTTATATCCTTATTAACTAATCAGCTAATCAAGGTCTTCTAAAGGATCACTTGAAGCAGGTTGGAAATAAAATTTCACAGGACAGTGGTACCCAGCTGCAGGGGTTGAAGACCTAGGGCCTAGGCTTTAAATTCTTGACCTACCCAAATGGACTCTATTGGTCAGAGGGGTCACATGACCCTTCAATCTCTGTTTAAAGCAATCAAGTCAGAGTGGCATTGTTCGTCACTCAACATTGTGCTCTGCAGAGTTCAAGATTATTTTGCTTGAACATGAGGCCATTATTATACTTCTTAATGGCCAGATTGTTAATATATGGAGCTGAGGAATCTAAAACAAGAAGTATATGAATGTTTCAAGCATGTCTTATGATGCACAGCTCATTATCTACTCTTCTCTTTTTGCAGAACTCAATACGACATAACCTGTCACTCCACAGTCGCTTTGTCCGGGTCCAGAATGAAGGAACAGGAAAAAGTTCATGGTGGATGGTTAACCCTGATGGTGGAAAAGGGGGTAAAGCTCCACGGAGACGTGCTGTTTCAATGGACAACAGTAATAAGCTCATCAAGAGCGCCCGTGGCCGTGCCGCAAAGAAGAAAGCCGCTCTTCAGGCCACTCAGGAGGGAAGCTCCGAGAGTTCCTCCAGCCTGTCCAAATGGACCGGCAGCCCGACTTCCCGCAGTAGCGACGAGCTAGACGCTTGGACGGATTTCCGTTCCCGCACTAACTCTAATGCCAGCACCCTAAGCGGACGCCTTTCCCCAATTCTTGCCAACCTTGAGTTGGATGAAGTTCCCGATGACGACTCCCCCCTGTCGCCCATGCTGTACTCAAGCCCTAGTAGTATGTCTCCGTCCACTGGACTGACCGAACTACCCCGTCTAGCTGATCTCGCAGGAACCATGAACCTCAATGATGGCCTCTCTGACAACCTAATGGACGACCTTCTAGATAACATTAGCCTGACGGCTTCCCAGTCTCCAGGCCAAGACAAAAGTGGGGCCAACCTACAGGGAAGCCCTGTGTTTACCTTCAGCTGCTCTGGGAGCAGTCTGGCAATTCCCTCTGGCAGCTATGGCACCAACTCCATGTTTAGCCCTCCATCCGTCACTGGCCTGAGGCAATCTCCAATGCAAACGATCCAGGAAAACAAGCAAGCCACGTTCTCCTGCGGTTCCCTCTTTAGCGATCAGAGTCTGCAGGACTTGTTCAACTCCGAGTCCAACAGTCGCAGTGATGTCCTTCTTACCCAATCTGATCCGCTTATGTCGCAAGCCAGTGCCTCCCTTTCCTCCCAGAATGCCCGTCGCAGTGTCCTGTTGTTGCATAATGACCCTATGATGTCCAACCAGGCTGGGCCTGTAGGACAAGTGGGGCTCAAGAAGGTGTCGCCATCTGGATGGCGGATGAACTGTGTCTCGAGCAGTGAGTCAGACTACCAAAGCTTGATGAAGCAACATCTCCAACAGTCTCCCTTCAGAAGCACATCTATGCAGCTCAACTCCTCCGATTCGTTATTGGCAGGTCTCAACGGCAGCGGGACCTCCGTTCAGTTGGTGTCTCAGGACCAATTCCCATCTGACTTGGATCTCGAGGCGTTAAGTGGCAGTTTCGATTGCGACATGGACGCCATCACCCGCAACGATCTGATGGATGCTGAGGGCCTGGAGTTCAGCTTCGATTCGCATCTCATCTCCTCTCAGAATGCTAATCTGACTTCAGGGAACTTCTCCAGTGCCAAACGAACCTCCTCCCAAAGCTGGGTGCCAGGTTGATCCAGCCAGGCCCAGGAATGTAGGGAAGGGTCAGAACACCGCATTTGAGCCAACTGTCCACTGTAAAGCAACTGTACATTATGCTGTAGAAAAGCTATTTGACATCTATTAGAATGAGTCAATGTCAATGATTTACCCAGTCGGTGTTGTAGTTTTGTGGCTGTGTGTTTTGTATCGTCATGATTGAGGCTGGTTTGATGGACGTTGTGAAGAGTTTCAACAAATTCAACCTTGAAGTGCTTGCAGGTTAAGGTATTGAACTCAGCTGCTGGAATACGGTAAGTGAAGTACTGTAGAGAGTAGGTTGTTTATACGTATATGATGGCTTGGCCAACAGTACTTCCCTTAGTTCATCTAGAATACAAAATCCGAAAGCATTTAGAAGTGTGGAAAGTGTTGAGTCAGTTTGAAAGTCAAGCAGAAATCTTGAATACTCATTAGTAAAGTGGTCCCTACAACAAGTGGAGCACCGTCGAGAGAAGGTTGTCTATATATAAAGGTTTGGGCAGCTGTTCTTCCTCTAGTCCACTTAGAATATAAAATCCCCAAAACCCACCATTGCGTACAAGGGTGCCTACACACTAGAGAAAGCTCTTTTGAAATAATTTGGGAGTGTGGAAGTCAGTTTGAAAACCAAGTGAGAACTTGGTTTCTCAAGAAGTGATTGGTCAACTGGTACCTACGACAAGTGGATGATTGTAGAGTGAAGGTTGTCTATATATGAAGGCATGGACAATTGAACTTTCCTTGGTTCGTCTAGAATAGAAACATTTCCAAAACCCACCACTGTGTACAAGGGTGCCTATACACTAGAGAAAGCTCTCATGAAAGCAATTGGGAATGTGGAAAGAGTCGCTCAGTCAGAACACCAACTGAGAATCTTGAATTCTTATTGGTCAGCTGGTACCTATATGGAGGATCATATGGGGCTTTTCCACTGCGTGGTACTACTCGGCTCGGCTCGGCTCGCGTTTCCACCGCAGTTTAGTACCGCTTTAGAGTGGGTGGGATTATTCACATTTCGTTATAGTTGCGCCGCCTCTACTGCTGCGAATCCTGAAAAACATTTTCATTCCGTGTCTCCCCATCAAGTTCTCGCTGGATCCGCTCCTCTGCTATCAGCAAGAGGAACATCTGTACTTCCTCAACAGACAACGAAACAGCCATTGTTTGGTTGTTAAAAAAAGGTGTGCTCGTTCAAAACCGTTGTGTTCGATCCTTCGCTGGCTGTGCTGATTTAAATCTAGCGGCTCTGTTGTGTCTCGTGTCACAAGTTCAGTGACGATTCTCTCCGGCCAATCAGTGATCAGCAGAGTTTAAACGTCACGTTTTGGTAACGGTAGATTCACTTGGAAAAGTACCAGGTACTGTACCCAGTGGAAAACCCCCCAGAAGTGATTCGTACCGAACTGTACCGTGCCGTACCATGCAGTGGAAAAGCAACAATAGAGAGAAGGTCACAACTGAACCTCCCTTGGTTAATCTACAATACAAAACCCCTAAAACCCACCACTGCATATGAGGGTGCCTACACAGTAAGAATCTCTTATGAAAGCATTTGGGAGGGTGGAAAGAGTTGGGTCAGTTTGAAAACCAAGCAAGAATTTGAATTCCCATTAGTCAGCTGGTACTTACGACAGATTGCACTGCAAAAACAGGTAAAATATTGTCAATTTATGGTTGTGTTACTTTGGCAAACCCTTTGCGTTTTCTTCTACATCATTGTGATACTTTATCCCAATTGAAATCAAGTCAACTCTAGTCTGTAGGTGCCCTTAGGCTGTTGTAGTTTCTTGCAACTTTGATCGAGATTAATAGATTTATAGTCCTCGAAACAAACACTTGCCTTTTGCCAAACTGGTCCTCAGGACAATTGCAGAAATGGCCTGTTTACAACACAAACTCTTGAGAATGTTTCTGTTGTCCAAAAAAAAATGGCCATGAAAAATCCATCTTTTTCTCCAACTATTTTTTTTTTTTGTGAAACTGAAAATGGGAAGAGGTTGTGTTTTTGTGAAACCAGTGAACATGATGTATCCTTGACACCTTTTACAGAAAAGTGAACTGTGATATGATAATAAGCTATATATTTAGTGTTCTGCTGTATGAAACTAGTTTGTCAGTGTTTCCCATGGATTTCCTAACACAACCTGTGCATTTATCTTGCTCAGAATTCTTGAACACGAGCATCTCCGTCACCTCTAAACCGTGTTAATTTCCGAAGTCTGCCATTTTAGAATAGATTATGAGCTATATATTTGTATTTCTGTTTGTACACACACACACACACACACACACACACATAGGACCTCATTCATGAAGTCATTGCTGTATACATTGTTTGTAAAATCAATGGTTTTATGAACAATTTACACATCTGTAAACGGTTCTTAAATGATTGCATTCAATGCCATTTAGTGTTTGTGTGCATTTACTGTACATTGACATGCATGCAACCTTTTACCCAAGAATGGGTTTACAAAATTCTCTGCAAACCATACATTTCTGTTGTGCTTGTATTTCATGAATGAGGCCCGTAGCGCTTATGTTTATATGTGCTGTACACTGAATATATATGTGTGTGTATACACATAAATATTGGATTCATTCTAGAGATAAGGTATATTAACAGTTAAACATTTTGGAGCGCTGATTAAGGACCACTAGATGTTTGTGTATTTGTAGCAGGAAAAAAATGAAGCTAAAAGCATTTGGTGCTAAGTGAAATTGTGTTGGGTCAGTTCATACTGCTGGCATGTCACGTTCTTAGCATTTATGTGTATATAGCTACACAATGGCTGGTGCTAATAGAAAGCGTGTATCAGTTGTGATGGCAGTGTGTTTTAAGCATCCTAATAGTTTAAAAATGAAAGGCAGCCACATTGTAGTATTACAGTCTGTACGGATAAGCTATGTAAGAAAGCATCTATGTTGTACTGTATTTCACTGTTGATCTTGAACATGCCAGACAACCAAATTCAAGGCTGATGAGAAATAATGCAACTATTCTGTTTGATGATATAGTAGTGTCATTCAGGGACAACTTGCAGATGTTTCAGTAGTTACACCTAATGTTGTTTTAACATCACTGTCGAATGTACCTTTTGTTAAGTTAACTTCACACTCAGAATTTTCTTAAGCTTCTTAAGCACTGATTTTTATAATCTGCTTTTTATAATCAGCTGGAGTCACAGAATTTAAGATGACTATAAAAAGTTGATTGTGCTGTGTTTACCTTTGTTTACTTGGTTTCATATTGTGTAATCCGTTTTCAGCATCAAAATGTGCTTCCTTTAAATGCTTTTAATTCTGATATTTTCATGTTGTTTGTGTAGGATCATTGTTCTTCTCAAAAGAACTGCTACAATCTTCATTCATTTTGAAGTTTAATCTTAAAGAGGGAATTAACACGAATTGAGAACGTAATCTGCATGTGTATCACCTTGCACCACAATTGGCTGTTAGTTACCATTCACTCAATGTTTGCTTGACTTTACCTGTGTATTTCAATTTTGGATAATGTAAACCAGGTAGTGCAAGACAAGGTGCATGTAAATAAAGCTTGTACAACAGAATGCGTTTCTGTAGTCTTTATTTTAATTTGTTGTAAAATAAGCAAGTGATTTAAAGGAATAGTTCACAAAATTTACTTAAGGTTGTTTCTTCATTGGAACAGATTTGGAGAAATTTAGCATTACATCACTTGCTCACCAATGGATGCTCTGCAGTGAATGGGTGCCGTCAGAATGAATGCCCGAACGGCTGATAAAAACATCACAATAATCCACAAGTAATCCACACCATTCCCGTCCAACAATTTACATCATGTGAAGCAAAGTTGCATGTAAGAATCCAACCACATATTTGTTAAGAACTGTATTGGTTTCCTTTTGTATTTGTCGCTTAATTTGTGCACGTTTCTCATATGATTCATATGAGACAACTGTTGCACTGGAGGGAGCAATGTTATGGATTATGGACTCCTATTTTAGCTGGAAGCAAAGGTTTGAAGTTAAAAATGGCTGAATGATGGCTTTTTATAAACATGCAGCTTTTTACTTCACAAGATGTTAACTGATGGACTGGAGTGGTGTGGATTATTGTGATGTTTTTATGAGCTGTTTGGACTCTCATTCTGACGGCACCCATTCACTGCAGAGGATCCATTGGTAAGCAAGTGAAGGAATGCTAAATTTCTACAAATCTGTTCTGGTGAAGAAACAAACTCATCTACATCTTGGATGACCTGAGGGTGAGTGCACTGTGAGCAAATTAAAAACAAATTTTTTTTTTGGTGAACTATTCCTTTAATGCCTGCTCATTCAAACTGTTTACCTGTTCGGAAAATGTAATGCTTTTAAACCATTATTTGCATAATTGCAAACAATATGCAATGAGGTCTAAGAGTCAGTTGGCAAACATCCTCTCATTTATTTGATTTTAGTGCCACAGTTTTATGTGGTTCATGAATGCACATAGACTTCATTTAATTGAATAAAACCCTGTTTACTCCCCAGACCATACAGCGTTCATCTAAAATACACTTTTAAAAACAACAGGGTTCAAACTATAAATAGCCTACTCCAGGTTATGTGGCTTAAAAGAGTACCTTTTTAAACACGTTTAACAGGCCATAAAGTTATCTTTGGTTTTCAGAAGCTCATGTTTGCTCAAATATCATGTACATTCAAATTTCTCACCTCCATTTTCTTCCTGTTATGCTTCAGTTTTGACACTTTAAAAATAACCTCAGAGCATGATGTTGCCATTACTGTTCTTGACAGAGAAAATGATGCGACTGAGGTGTGTTTGACTTCAGTCTCATCAGACTATCATTTTTCCAAAAAGTTTTAGGTTTTGTCACATGGATTCTAACCACTTTCCCAAACTGACCAAGTCTGTGATGGCCCAAAGAGAATGTCAGTGTCTGGACCGTTTCAGCCTAGTGCTTCCAAGAAGGTTCAAACCTTTGCCAGGTCTTTTCTTATTCCTCTATGAAGGCCGTCCAGATTGTCTATGGTTACCAAGGAGACGTGTCTTATGGAAATTTATGAAATGTTCACTCCGACGGAGCCCCTGCTGTTGTGTTTGATTGCTGATATTTTGCCAAAATTAGTGTGTATTCATGCACACGTAGCAATCACACGCTCATTCATACGTGCTGTACAATCAGTGAGATTGATTGTGTTAAGAAAATCATTCATAATGTTTTACTGCTCTCTGCAGGGAGGAAAACCACCCCCTAGTGACCATAGCTGTAAAATGGGCCCCGTGTCCTTGTGCACTCATTGGTGGGACAGCACCTTGGTGAGGATCTCTGATTGGCTATCGGCTGCTTTTGCCACGAACCAATCGGTGCTTCTGTATCCAAGTCAACTTGGAATGTTGAGCTATTTAAATCCAGAGGAGATGGATCTGATTTATTGACTTTTACATTGAAAATCGCTTGATTGAAAAGTTCATCACTGTATATGTTTAAAGTGACAACCATCTAAGTATTCTTTACAAAAATATATTTGATTTACGGCATATTTCCATCTCACACAAAGGCCTGACTACCTCGGTTAAAATAAGCTGTTTGATGTCTTGCATTTGATAAGATCAGTATAAGAACTATTTCATGCGAAACATAATGAATAAAAAAATAATTAAAAAAAAGAAAAAGATCTTGCTGATGACTTGAGGTTTGGCTTCGAGACAGGTCTGTCTTTGCTTGTGTCGGCACAATAATATTAAGGCACTTGACTGAGTTTTCATCGCCCTCTGCAGGTTAAAAGCAGAATGCATGCAGGTTGAAAGAGTAGGGGGAGGCTGCAGAGTGCAGACCAGGGGCCTCATTTATAAAATGTTGCGTATAAACCGTACTAAATTTGTTCTAAGATCATTTCGCAAAAGTGCATAAGTGCGATTCAGAGTAAACGAACGTGCGCACAAAAACACGTGCGTCCGCCTCTCTTCCAGATGTGACATTTATAAATCGCAAATGATTGGAAATTGTGCGCAGCTGACTGGTGTCAGATCTCCGCCTTGTAAACGCCCCCTAATTAATATCATTACCATATAAAAGTGCACACGCCAATATCCGAATTTCTGTGCTTGAGAATGACGAGCACCAAGAAAAAAAAAACTTTACTGAGTCTCAAATTGAGGTCCTGCTGGCGGAGGTAGAGGTTCGTGTGGGACACTTTTTATTTAATAATGTGTAATTATTCTGTGGACATAATGTGTGTGGTTATATTTTTTCTATTGACTATTATCAAAATTACTACTTCTAGAAACAACAGAAATAA
>NW_015536630.1:543879-544428 GCF_001515605.1 Sinocyclocheilus anshuiensis | reverse complement strand
GTAGTAGTAATTATAAAACAATTAGGTTTCCAAAAGTAAGAATAAACTACGAATTCAAGTAAAATGTTCAGTCATCTTATAAAAAGTAAGCCATCCCATATTAAAATCACTTGCTATGACAACTAATAAAAAGTGTATCATGAAATTCTTGCAAAACTTTAAAAAAACATTATTGAAATAAAAATTGGACGTTTCATATCATAATAAAATAAATGATTACACGCTGACGAAAACCTGCATGTGATTTGGCATTTCTTTATGTTTACACAGTTTACTTATGCTGCTCAAATGTGCCATTAATGTACTGGCAAAAATATATAGTGTATTTTTTCACAGAAGCAAAGCAACAGATGTTATAAATAAAAACAGTTAACAATGTTATTGAATAGAATATTAAAACCGTTATTGCACGACATCTTAGGCTACACAGACAAAACAGTCGGAGATGTTTATGCTTTTTTTTTTCTATTTTACGCATTAGTAGTAAATCAAGACTAATGCGTAAAAAAAAATCTGACTACACTGCACAATTAATCTCTTACACTGCAT
>NW_015536630.1:541957-542805 GCF_001515605.1 Sinocyclocheilus anshuiensis | reverse complement strand
GAAAAAAAATCTGACTACACTGCACAATTAATCTCTTACACTGCATCTTTGTTTATGATGAATTCAGTGCTTGCACGTACACCGCTTTTATTATTATTGCATTATTACTTTGCCACAAGGAAAAGTGCGTACGTCTGCTCAGACCCTGACGTGGCGGTAAGTACTTTTCCACGTCAAAGACCGTTTTTATAAATATAAACGTTGCCGTGGATTTTAGCGTATGCACACTTAAGATCAAATCTGTGCGTACGCACATTTTTATAAATGAGGCCCCTGGAGCAGGCAGATCTACTGCCCTGTTGTTCCTTAGGGGGAGGCCGTACAGTATGAGCCATCAGAACAGAAGCGACACGAATAAGAGGTATGTTAAATAATCGCTAAAGTTATTATTGTTCAGCAATCGTGCAACTGTAGCACACCCGCCGTCCGACTGGTGGTGCCGCAGTAAGTTTTCTGTTTAAATAAACAAAGAGACACAGTTGTACTGCTTTCAGTCATGGAGTCGCTCTTGTAATGGCCTCTTCTCCGCGACAACGCCGCCCAAATGTTCACGCAAAGAAAAAAGGCATAACTTTTTTATTCTCGCTGTAGTATTGTTGTTGCCGCCATATCCTGAAGATGCTGTGTGCTTCGTTGTGAAAGCGAAACTACTTTATTTGGCCTTCCAAAAGCGGACGATATCCGCTTCGTCATGCCTGGAGCTGATCTGTGCTGGTCGCTGAGGAAATCTAGGCCTCCGGCGTAGACTACAATGCCAGCTGTTCTGACTCACAGATTTAAAGAATTTGCCACTGACGATTCAAACGCGAGTTTTGGGCAGTGTAGAGTAGCGCTTGTTTGTAATTTCT
>NW_015536630.1:540532-541669 GCF_001515605.1 Sinocyclocheilus anshuiensis | reverse complement strand
TAAATACATTTCATTACACCAAATACACAAAATAATGTTCTTTTTAGCAACATCATATGACCCCTTTAATTTAGTTTCGAGCGTCGATTTAAATTAATCATTTCGCCGTGTATCCTCCTCCCCCTACTGGATGCATCAGGAACAATGGGTGTAAAACTGCCTGGGCCATAGATCTGCCTGCTCCATGTCTGCAGCCTCCCCGTATCAGTCTCACGCTCAACACCATTCATCAGCTGCTGGATGAAATCCTCCACAATCTGCAGCCTCTCTAGAGAAAGTGTGCTTCATCGAAGGCCGTTTCCACAGTTCTTAATGTCACGTGAAGACAGCAGAAGAAGATCAATGCATTTCTGAGAGGACTATTTTTTGTTGTTGTTGTTGTTGTTGTTGTTATGAAGATGTTACAATATCCTAAATATAAGAGACTAGCTGTGGTGAAGTTTATTGGCTTTCTAATGACAGCCTGCAGAGAGAATCAGGCCCAGCGCCATCCTTCCATCGTGCTCTTTGATCTCCTCTGGGTTCCTGCAGGAGAAGAGGATGCTGGGTAACTGCGGGGAGCCGCGTGTCATGCCGCTCGAACCATGTCACACTCCGTGATCTCCAAGAGTCTCATTAACTACAACCAACATGGCAAAATCATCAGTCTGAAATGGACTATGCCAAAGACATCAATTAAAGAATCACACTAACAAACTGCCAAAAACGACCTCACAAATTAGGATTTATTATTTCTTACTTTTTAAAGGGTTAGTTCACCCAAAAATGAAAATTAGCTTGTGTTTTACTCACCCTCGAGGCATCCTAGGTGTATATGACTTTCTTCTTTCAGACGAATCCAGTCGGAGTTATATTAAAGGAGTCCTATTATGCTTTTTCACTTTTTCAACTTTAGTTAGTCTGTAATGTTGCTGTTTGAGCATAAAAAAGATCTGCAAAGTTACAAAGCTCAAAGTCCACTTCAAAAGGAGATATTTAATTTAACAGAATTCACTTTTCGAAAACTACAAAGAACGACTCGTTTGGACTACAACGCATATTTTGCGGGATTTGTGATATCACAAATATCGACGAATGGGACGAGACCTGGTTGAGCTGCACTAGAGAAGGCAACGAGTGTTATCACTATGTCAGAGA
>NW_015536630.1:514480-540445 GCF_001515605.1 Sinocyclocheilus anshuiensis | reverse complement strand
GAGACACGCTAGCTTTCCCAAGGCAGACGAACTTAGAGTGGTTACAATCATCCGGGTTTAAATTGCGCTCAAATTGATTTGATTTTGACGCAATATTTACACTGAAGCTCACCTCAGTGAGTGAGGGGCATGACATTTCCCGACCAGGCGCTGAGTGCTGCCAGTCACAACACACACTGGCCCAGCTAACCAATCACAGCACATTTCGTATTTCAGAAGGCGGGCCTTCATTTGATACAGGGACTATTCGAGCTGTTCATGCCAGACTGGGGAGAGAGGTGTTGTAATAATGTAAAATATCTGAAAAATAATGTGTTTTTCAAACAACCTAGTATGAGAGCCTGTTCTAGTACACCCCCAACACAAAATCAAGACTTTGTAAAAGAGCATAATAGGACCTCTTTAAAAAATGTCCTGGCTATTCCCAGCTCTATCATTGCCGTCAGCAGGTGTTGCAGTTGAACAGTCCACAAGTTGTCAAATAAAGCGCACGCATCCATAATAAAACGTGCCTCACACGGCTCCGGGGGGTGAATAAAGGCCTCCTGTAGTGAATCCATGTGTTTTTGTAAGAAAAATATCCATATTTCAAACATAATAAACACTTTTCTCTCACTTCCGTTATCTGTCATACCCGGAAGCAGTTCCGCTGGTTATATAAGTTTGTTTTGTTATTTTTATTTCAGTTTTGTTATTTATTCTTATTTCAATTTGATTTATTTCCAATTATTAACTTTAGTGCTTCAACTTAAACTTCATACCCTAATATAATTTATAGATTTTATTAAAATGTTAAATTAGCTTTATTATATTTTCATATAATGTTTTCATTTTAATGTTACTTAAATTTTTAGTCATCTTGTTATGTGCTTTTGCCATTTTAATTAGTTTTTTTCCCTTTTTAAATATTACTCATTTAATTAATTTTTTTTATTTCGGTTTTATATTTAATTCAGATTTAGGTTTTATTTCCAGTTCATTTTAGTGCTTCAACTTAAACTTAATATACTATTATAATTTATAAATTATATGCTATTATCGTTTTTTTTTTTTTTTTTTTTTACTAATATTTTGAATTAGCTTTCATTTTTATTTTAGTTTAATTTGTGCTTTTGTCATTTTCATTTTGTCAAATTCATTTTTCATAAATACTATTTAGGATTAACTTGTTTTAGTTTTTAGTTCAGTTTATTGTAGTCCATTAGTAATTTAAATTTGGTTATTTGTCAAGGCAACATAATATAATTTTCGTTTAGCTTCATTTAGTTTTAGTTTTCGCTTAGTGTAAGTTTTTCATTTTTATTTTATTTTCGTTTAATTTCAATTAACAAAATGTTTTAATAGTTTTACCATAACCCCCCTGTTTCACATGCACTACCTGCCATGTTTTGATGTCAACTTCTGCTGCTCCAGGTGGTGGAAGGACAGACTGAGTCTGAGACAGCATAATCTCATATTCCTTCTCCTTATCCATATGCTGGGGAAGTAAATCTCCACCCTATAACACAAGATCATGGGTCAGGTAAACACACTGTACATATTTGTTTCACCATAAACTTTTATGAAAGAGTGAGTGTTTAAGAGTGATGAAATGTTCATGACCTGTAAAGCTGAGATAAGTGTTTAAACAGTGCAGGGGTGTTTATTTTCTCAAAACCCGTCTGTCGTTAAGTCCAGCTCTCTTTAAAAACCTCCATCTGCTTCCACAGCAGTAAAAATCCCAGCTGCTTCATCAGGGACTGTATGGGGTCTTGAGACGCAACCTCCGTTTTTCTCTCCACATTTCCCATGTTATCATCAAGAACCTAAAAAATGGCAATGAGATACATGTGAACACACTATGAATCTATACTCTCAAGTTACAGAAATGCAGAACACGCACCTCAAGATCAAAACTATTTTGTCACAAAATGTAACATTTCTTTGAATTGCAAACCAGTAAATTTCTTTTCCTGTCATTCCAACTTTTACTTCTTGTGGTGTTTGGGTTAAATGAGTGTGGTAGTTAGTTCCCACTTTTTTAGCAGCTTTGGTTCAGGAAGTATTTTTTCCATTCATTTTTCTCATAGGAAAAAAGTATTTAAGAATCTCTACACTGAACAGGAATTTTAAACCAGATTTTTCAAAAACTCTCTCCTCTCTAACATGGTTGTCGTTGGCCCAAATACTGTGAAATCTGTAATTTACCAGCACCTGATCATGTGGCGCACTGTGGTATCAAAGCGCAGGAAGAGCACATCCCTGTGTAGCTGCAGGAGCCGTGCGACAGCCTCTGAACTTCTGGGCTCACAGAGAGAGTCAATCTGTCGCTGGACGTCCCACAGTTCAGCCCCTTTGGACAAACATCAGAGCGTAAAGAAACGCTGGGCTGGACGTCACAAAACAAGAAGAGCTGAAACAATCTGCAGTGTGTTTTGAAGAGCCTGGTGACATTCCTGTAACAAGAACCCACTAAAAATCAGCTGATTCAGACACATCGAGGAAAAATGACGAAGAAAATGTGTTTTAATGAGAACAGGTACACTGTGTCATGTTTATTAGTCACCGATATTTTACCTTTTCCTCCAGAGTTCTGAACATGAGCAGCACTTCTGTGTAATGAGGGATGAACCACAGGTTTACCAGACGCTTTCCAGCAGCTGATAACAGTCTTCTGGGACAAGGCTGAAATGCCCTGAACCGCCAGAAACAGTTATGATTTAGAAAGACATTTACATTATGAAAACGGATGATTTTTTTATTTATTTACTATTATTATCTGCATTTTTATTAAAGGTGGGGTAAGCGATTTCTGGTAGCCAATGTTGACATTTGAAATCACCAAAACAAACACGCCCCTACCCCAAAAGGGTCTCGCCCCTATTTTGATAGCTCCGCCCCACACATACGTACGCAACCCAGGCAACGATTAGTTCTGTGAAACAAAGCAAAGCCAATGTTACACCGTGTCTACACCGGACGCGAGTGGCACAGCACGATAAAATACAATAGAACTCCTAATCAGTGATGCTGTCTACACAGATATATATAAACATATCTATGGTCTACACTGGATGCGGCACGACACGATACGACAAAAACCCCGAAAGAAAACTGCTGCTGCGTTCTATGACGTATTGACACAAATTTCAAATGATTTTCAACGGTCGCTTTGTCGCGTCCAGTGTACTAGACAGACTTTAGCTGTTGTGACGCAGACACTGTGTTACTCACCTATCCAGAAGAAACAAAGCAACCTCGGCATCCGATCGCAGGCCTTCCGCTCCTTGAGTTCTCTCCAGCGCTGGAAAGCTGATCCAATATTTACACGGGTCCTACTTCTTGCCTTATTGCCTTAAGCCTTCTTTTGTTCCGCAGACGTTTTCCTCTTGTTTTTTTTTATCCGCCATCTCTATCTTTCTGTTGCTCGGCTCGCTAATGTCCGTCATGTGCACTGAACGCTCTCCTCCACATCACGAGTAGACACGCCCCTTACTGCTGATTGGCTACAAGTTTGTTTTGCTATTCGGCCCGAATCAGTTTTCTAAAGTGTTTTTGAAAAATCGCTTACCCCACCTTTAATACAAAATCCACCAACATTAGGAGACAAAAAATAAAGTGAAAACATCGGTTTATTTATTTATTGACTTTATTTATGCATTCATTTATTTTTGTTTGTTTATTTATCCGTCTTTCGGATGAGACGTTAAACCGAGGTCCTGACTCTCTGTGGTCATTAAAAATCCCATTGCACTTCTTGTAAAGAGTACGGGTGTAACCCCAGTGTCCTGGCCAAATTGCCACCACTGGCCCTTGTCTATCATGGCCTCCTAATAATCCCCATCCACTTGATTGGCTCTATGACTCTCTCTCCTCTCCACCTGTAGCTGGTGTGTGGTGAGCGCACTGGCGCCGTTGTCCTGTGGCTGCCGTCGCATCATCCAAGTGGATGCTGCACACTGGTGGTGGTTGAGGAGAGACCCCCCCTCATGATTGGAAAGCGCTTTGGGCGTACAGCGATACACAATAAAGCGCTATATAAATGCATCATTCATTCATTCATTCATTCATTCATTTTGATATTTTCCACATTTCTAATGATACCAAATCCTTTGGAATTATGAAATATATAATAAAAACTAAACCTGTATATTTTATTTTTCATGATCTTGAAAGATGCCACCCTTTGACATTTTGACATCCTTAAATACCTTTTCATTCAGTTCATTCATTTTCATTCACTATTCAGCCCAATTAATTAAAAAATCACTTGTTAAACTATTTATATTAACTACAAAACTAAGTGTTCAAATATTTAAGCAAACGCCTTTTAAAATATAAAAAAATTGGATGGATAAATGAATATTTAATGAATTATTAATAATAATTATGTATTTATTTTGGTTTGTTTATTTTGTCTGTTTTCCACATTTGTAATAATACAAAATCCAAAACTGTGAAATATAAAATATTAACATTATTTAGAACCTACAAGAGACGACAATATTTTTATTCAAAGATATTTTTCATTTAATTTTGTAATAATAATAAGAATAATATTTATTTATTCATTTATTTATGTACCGTATGTATGTATATATTATATGTCTGTATAAAGTGGATTATGTGTCACATTTCTAATAATACAAATAGGGTCATTCCTCATTTTATAGAAAATAAAGAGAGGGAAACACTGTTCATTGACTAAACATACTTGTGGCAGAACTCCTAAATCAGTTTCCTCTTGATCCTGCCCACTTCTTCCTAGTGAGAGAAGAATGGATGAATGAAAACTGAGGTCTCTCCATTTATTTAACAAATAAAATCATGCTTATACAGAGTTTAACTTCAGCGCACTCATCTGCTCTTTCTTCTTTATAAACGTGTTCAGCATTTCATCTCGAAGACCCACTTTCTCCAGCTGAATGGACACAAAAACACCTGCAAGCCTGAATTACAACAAACATTTCACACGGTCCTTCTATACTCAGATAAAATGGCCATGTCTTAATGTCCATATCCAGATTACTTCACATAGCCTATTGGTGAATTTCACAAAGAACTGCATTGTATATTGCACAACAATAAGATTAATAACTAAAAGAACAGTCATAAAATACAATGATTGCTGATTATTTAAATGAACAAAGGCAGAAAAGCAAATATTAGGATGATGTTAAACACTAAAGTGTTTAAAATAAAAATAAATATTCTTTAAATTAAGATTCTTATTTCCCATTTCAAATATTTAAAAATTCTTAAATCAAGATTTGTTTATTTCAGGTGCAACATAACTTATGATTTTAAGATTTATGCTTAAAACAAAACAAAAAAATCTGTCAATGGGGTAAGAAAAAGAATATTGTTTTCCCTTTGATTGAAGTTTATTATTCTCACCCCAATGACAGACATTTTTTCTTTGCTTTAATCATAAACTAACATTTTTTATTTTAGAAAATGTGCTTAACTGTCATGAAAATAATGTTACGGTGCAAACAAATCTTAAAAACTTTATGTAAAATGTCATTTTCTTTATGCAAAACAGCATATTTCTGGATGGTTTTATGCAGACCTGCTTCTTGTAGCTAAATCACGTTTCCTGTTTTCAGAAGAAGTAGTTCCTTCGTGCTGGTCTGTACTGGACTGAACCAGCTTCTCTATCCTGTAGCATAAGGACGCTTGTTTAAGTGAACCAATCAGAGCGTTCTTCTGCACCACCTGACACACCAGAACCACCTGCAGCAGGCTCTCCAGACTGGACTGTTTCATAAGCTGAAGCACATTATAAATGTCTTTACTGTCACTTTTGATCAATTTAGTGCATCTGTGCTGAATAAAAGTATCCGTTTCTTTTTTTTTTTTTAAAGAACTGTTGTTGAAGTGAAAAGTTAAGATGCGTGTATTTATCTCACCTGTGAATAATCTGTATCCACAGGATGTTAAAGAGCTAGAAGCCAAAGAAATGCAGGCCAGTGACCCCTACAGAAAGGTATACGCGTGTTTGTGTGTATATCTACATGTTTCTTCACTACATGTTCAGTAAACATGTCTGATCTCAGGTGGTGGATGTGTGTCGTGGGATGATGGCTGACATCACGGCTCTGCGTGCCAGAGTTTGTCAACTGGAGGAGGAGACGAGAAGCTTAGATCAACATCTCAACCTCAAACACAGAGAGCGCTACGACACGCTGCTTCGCCAGCTCTTCTCCACATGCATTCTTCTGAAGGTCTGTAAGTTTTCAGTGTTGACATATAGACTTAAGCCGCAAAAGTTCAATTTTGATATCATAAAATTATTCAAACATGAACTACAGTATATGTAGCGTGATGCTCAGCTCTCTGTGCCGCCCACAGTCACGTCTGGACAAATACCATATGAATATGGACATGATGTGCGACAGCTGGTGAGCAGCGTGAGGAAGGAAGGCGTGGACAGAATCATCAAACTGACAAATAAATGATCCTCCGTTAATGATAACGAGACCCTCATTCACACACTTCATGAGGTGAACCGCTAGAATGAGCTTTGTTATAAAGTTATATAAAAATTAAAATTAAAATTTTGTAATATCTCACAAAAATATCCGTCATAGTTCACCCCTTAAAAAAGAAAAAAAAAATATATATATATATATATACTGTATATAAACATATTTATTAGCAAATAAATGAAAATAATTTTGTTTTGTAATTATTTATATATAAATAAACCCTATTTAAGACCTTGTAGACCTTTTAATTTCTAATGTGACAATTTTCTTGTCACTAATGTAATGTTAAAAAAGATGGAAATATTTGGAAATATTGTGGTGTATGTTGGTAAAATTTAAAACAAATTAATTTTAATAATTTAGAAATTATATGATTAACATGACAATAATTTGGGGGGAAATATGCTAAATTGCCATGAAAATTATATAGTATTGCAGAAAGTTTTAACAGTTGCTTTTTAAGCAAAATATATGCAAAAGTTAGTTTTTTTTCATTTGTGACGTTCAACCTATTATCTGTTTGTTTTATTCAGAAAGAAGTATTAGAAGATCTTCATGCTGAGAACAGTAAGCTGCCTGGACTTGTGTGTAAACTGAGAGCCTTTAACCACTGGACGCTGGTGATCGCTCAAGAGAAACTACAAAAAGAGCTGCTGCAGTGGAAACTGGTATATATCAATCACATGTGTTCAATAATCCCATGCTTTGGTTAGTCTCTCCACCTCTTCTTTTGGCCTTTGGTAACTCTGAATGTTGCTCCTGTGTGTCCAGAATGAGGTGTTGTGTAAAACTGAAGCTCTTAAAGGGAATATGATCTCGGAGCAGAAGGAGATTGGTCTAAAACAAGAGCTGGATGCTGTGCAAGGAGGCCATGCTGCAGTGTAAGAGTGAATATGAGCACATACAGCAGGTACAGCACCCCCAGCCTTCTCATCTTTATGTCCTTAATTTGGCTTTGCTGTGTGCAAACTGAGCCATCATAAAGACAGAATTACCTGAAATATATATGACGCTTCTAGACCGAAGTGGATAAAAAATGAGCTCAGTTTGATGTTATGATCTTAATCCAGGAGTGTAAAAACTACTGAGAAATTGTATATACAGATACTGGATCAAGTACAGATACTACATCTAAAATCTAAGTGCATACACTTTTCTAGTCTTTTGAAATTAAGTAGAGATAATTAAATTAAGTAGAGATCATTTTGATGCAAAAACTTTGTAAAGAAACCAATATCCTGTTACCTGCATGCTTTCAGCTAAAATTAAACAAAATATATAAAAGAAACCCATACTTATTTTATTGAAACTATTTGCAGAGGCAACATTTCTCATTTTTTAGTTTCACTTAATGCACTAAAAAACTAAAACTAACACTGAAATAAAAACTTCAACAATGAAAAAATGAAAATGAAAACAAACAACAAAATGACTAAAACTGTAAATTTCAAATAAAAACATGAAATATAAAAACTAAAAAATAATTTAAAATATGAATAAAATCCATAATAGGATCTCAATGATATTAAAATAGCACTGATTGTAATGGAGTAAAAAGTATTATATTTAACATTCTGTTTTAGCAGAACTCAAGTAAAGTACAGATTCCCCAAAAACATACATATGTAGAGTAGTCAAATACTATTACTCTAACACTTTACACCTCTGTCTCAGTCTCATGGAGCATCGCTCCGCACGAGACGCACAGAGCCGACAGGAGCTGCAGGTGCTGCGGATGCAGGAAGATGTGGAGGACAGAGAGAGTCAACTCAGAGCTCTGAGTGCACAACTGGAGAAAAACAGCAACGAGACAGGGCTGCGGCAACAACGCAGCCACAGGCAAGTCAAACACGTGAGTCTCAACTGCAGGCTTTGGAATGATTATTATACATGTTAAGGCAAGTCTCTACAGGCAAAACCAGTGTTTTTTCATGCACTGCTCAGTTTTGAGTTGTTGGGCTATTTTGCTTCTCTACCCTGTCTTCTTTTAGACTTGTGCAAAGAAAACATTCAAAACACACATTTAAGTGTTATCGTATCACACATTATTTTTTGTGTCTGTAGATTTCATTTACAATGCATATCTTTAAAGTCAATTTCCTCTCTCCGTTTCAGCAGCACTTACACCAAACTTTACAGTTTTGTTCTTATTCTGAAGGTTTTTATATAAGGGTTTGTTCATATGTTATTCATAACATATAATCTACACATTTTATTCTTAAAAACATGGTGAAAATGTTTTTTTTTTTCTGGCTGTTGACAGTATTTTCTGAGTTATGGAGCGATATCCAAAAAACTCTAATATGTCAACAATATTTAACAAGAATTTTGAACCTGGTTTTATCCAATGTTCAGATTTATGTGTGCAAATTATTGCATTTCTTAAATTAGATAATGCCTAATTTGCATATTAAAACATAATATTTCAGAATCTTGTTATACATAAGAATTGTCTTAATGTACTATGACTAATCAACTGGGGGAAGTTTAGCGGTATATGGTAGTGATATCAATTTTTACCCTATCCACCTGTAGTGTCTTGCCTTAAACTTCAACATCAAACTGAAAAAACAAACTTTTTGAAATATTGTGAAAGTCTTGTTTATTTGTAAAAGCTCAAACAGTAAAGCATGATGCTAAAAACACCAAGGTCATGGATTCAATTCCCAGGGAATGAATGCACGAACTGATGAAATGTATACCTTTACTGCAATAAAAGTGGATTTGGATGTGAACACACACACACCGTGAACACACACCTGGAGCAGTGGGCAGCCATTTATGCTGCGGCGCCCGGGGAGCAGTTGGGGGTTCGGTGCCTTGCTCAAGGGCACCTCAGTCGTGGTATTGAAGGTGGAAGAGAGCGCGCTGTACATTCACTCCCCCCACCTACAGCCCCTGCCGGTACGAGACTCGAACCCGCAACCTCAGGGTTACGAGTCCATCTCTCTAACCATTAGGCCACGACTTCCCCCTAATTGTAATAAAATCTGTCTAAAAAATAATGTCTAATAAGACGTTCTGAGATTTTTTTTTGTTTTTTTAGTCTCAATGCGCCCCCTAGCGGAACAACCATGGGAACAACAACTTTTGTCACCCAGTGTATTTGCAAACAGCGCCACTGTTGTGCTGACGAAGCATAGCAGGCGCAGCTCAAATAAACTGAATGGAGTAACTGTACTGTACGCGTATTTTTCCCTTTAGCAGTCTAAACCATTAGCCGCACACTAATATATTACAATTATTTTAAATTTTAGTATCTGTGCTTCAACAGCGCTTCAAATATTCAAAAAAGACGAGTGAAACTCCATTCCCCATGATGCTTTTGGATGAAGATCTTTAAATAGGACAAACATAACAGTCCTAGCCTCGTCTCAGCAGGAAGACGTGACGGCTTGACCTATATCGGTTTGTGCTGTAATCGAGCACATAACGAATTAATGCTTAATGCGCGTCAAGAGTGTGGTGATGATTCACAGACAGAGGTTTGGTTGTGTTTGTTCATGCAGCAGATCTTAGTAAGCTCGAGGTAAGTACGTGTAAACTAAATGTGCCCCTGCTTTAACATTCTGTAAAATGTATTTCAAATACTACAGTAGTATCAGAGCTTGTTATTTTTACCTTGCATAAAGTTAATCTTGGATTTACTACAGTAACACTATCTGTACAATGTTGTAAATATTCTTACTAAATAATCTGCATTGAGGGAATGGACAATGGACTTTATTCTTGTTACTGGTATGGCAAGTGTAGGCATGATTTCTAAATGTGTTTAAGCTATGTTTGTTTCAATAGAAGCATAACACATTTTAGCCTAACTAGCAGGTAACGTCCAGTTTTGTAACTGTTTAAAAACATGTATTCCTGGGTATATGAACGTTAAAGACAACATTAAGAGGAATGTTCATCTTCATTATTTTGCAGACATTATGGGGGAATGTTATTTTGAGTGTTTGACCCTGATGAAGTTGGGATATTCAACCTCGAAAAATAGATCATAGACGCTTTAGATTCATGGCATGTTTGAATTGTTTAAAAAAACAAAAATGAGAAAAGAGAACACAGTGTAATGTATTTGTTTTATTCTGCCTTGATGTTTCTTAACCCAGAAATGTTATAATATAAAGACACAAGATAGGGGCCGTCTACAAAGTACAAAACGAAGAGAATAACGCACAATGGTTCCACATCCAAATGCTTTGCTGTTGAAAACAAAAAGCTGTACACACGTTATGAAACATACTCACATAATGTTAAGAATAATAACATTAGTAATAATAATGTTATTAAGAATGATAATATTTACATTTTGGGAAAAAATACCTACATGACCTGGAATAGGAGTACTGCGTAACCTTTGAATTCAGGATGGAATGATATTAAAGGGGTCATATGATGCAATTTAAATTTTTCCTGTCTCTTTGGAGTGTTGCAAGCTCTTGGTGCATAAAGAAGATCTATAAAGTTGCAAAGACTAAGTCTCAAATCCAAAGAGATATTCTTTATAAAAGTTAAGAGTCAACCACACCTACCTAAAACGGCTCGTTCTAACACGCCCCCACATATCTACCTTCTATCACAGTATGTGGAAAATAATGTGTTTTTTTAACCTTAAACCGCATAAACACATTTCATTACACCAAATACACCAAATAATGTTCATTTTAGAAACATCATATGACCCCTTTAAGAGTTCTGATGCAAAAGCCGTGTTAAATTTTAGTGCCGTCTGAAATTTTCTTCTAAAATGAGCGTTTTTCTCAGGCTTCTATGTTTGTATTCAGTTATTTTCACTTTAATGGCAATGAAAAGAACCTAGGAGCCTGATTAAAAAAAAATGCTCATTTTAGAAGAAAATTTCAGATGGCACTTGGAGGCTTTTTCACCTGAACTCAAAATAAAATAAAAATGCAAAGTTTTAAATGTGACTCTTGATTGACAGTGCACACGTTCCTTTGCTCACTGAAGCAGTTAGTCTGTACTGTATGTTGTAGTTGATCTGAGGGATGAAGCATGTGGAGGTGGTGGTGGTTGGAGCAGGTGTGGTGGGTTTATCCACTGCTGTGTGTGTCGCTGAGACGCTTCCACATTGTTCTGTGACTGTTATTGCGGAGAAGTTTTCACCGGACACCACCGGTGATGGAGCTGCTGGAATCCTCTTGCCCAAAGAGTTTCCTGGTGAGATGATGCATCAAACCTGTCATTATATCATGTGTTTGGGATTGTGCATTTCCGTTTTTAAGGCAACCAACCAGTCCAGTCTAAATGGATTGTTATTGTCCTCTTTTACTAGACATCCCTCTTGAGCGGCAACAGCGTTGGTTCAAGGAGTCGTTCGATCATCTTCTGGCCGTTGCAGATTCCCCTCAAGCCTCAGATGCTGGCGTGTACTTGAGCTCCGGGTAAAACCCTGATAACAAAAAAAGCAAAAAGATGGTATATTAAAGTGTTTTTCATCTTTCATAATCTCTACTTTGCTGCATCTTAGGTACCACATTTTTAAGGAGATACCCTGCGACAAAAAGCCCTTCTGGTCAGATTTTGTGTTTGGATTCAGATACATGACGGATCGTGAAATGAAGCGTTTCCCTAATCATAAGTTTGGTCAAGCGTTTACCACATTAAAGTGTGAATGTCTGAGCTACCTGCCATGGCTAGAGAAAAGGTACTGTTTAAAGTTTTAGGTCATTTTAATTGATTTATTTTGTGTTTATTATAAAATGTATAGTTATACACTGCTGGTCAAAAGTTTTTTTTTTTTTTTTAAGGAAGCCTCTTCTGCTTACCAAAGGCCTCGTTTATTTGACCAAAAAATACAGTACAAATAGTAATATTGTGAAATATTATTACAATTTAAAAGAACCGTTTTCTCTTATATGTTTTAAATTGTAATTTATTTCTGTGATGGTAAACCTGAATTTTCAGCAGCCACTACCCAATTCTACATTGTCAATTTGATCAATTTCATGCATCTTTGCTGCATTGAAAAGGCATTAATTTCTTTCTTTTCTTTCTAACCTTATACTTTTTAATGGTAGTATGTTATGGTTTGCACAAATTTGTTATTTTTTTCTTTGAAGGATAGGATTATGTGACATTGAAGACTGGAGTACTGGCTGCAAATAATTCAGCTTTGCATCACAGTAATAAATTACAATTTAAGATATATTGAAATAGAAAACAGCTATTTTAAATTGTAATAACACAGTGTATATATATATATATATATATATATATATATATAATAAAAAACTGCACTCACACAATTTATAAACAAAAAAGAAAACTACAGGGGAATTGTAATCATATAATAAATAAACCAGTGTTATGTTTTATGTTTTCCACTAGATTAAAAGCAGTTGGAGGTCAGATCATACATGAAAAAGTGACTGATCTTCATAAACTGGCCCTGAATTGCGATGCCATCATGAACTGCTCAGGCCTCGGCTCTCGTTTTTTGGTGAAGGATGAGGAGGTCTATCCAGTACGAGGACAGATTTTGAAGATAAACGCTCCGTGGCTGAAGAACTTCATCCGAGATGGAGATGGCAATACCTACATCTACCCAGGCATCAGCTACGTCAGCATCGGAGGCACGCGGCAGGCGGATGACTGGCGGCTGGAGGTGGATAAGGAGGACAGCGAGGGGATCCTGGAGCACTGCTGGCAGCTGGAACCGTCTCTGCGAGCAGCTCAGGTGATGGGTGAGTGGGTGGGGCTGCGGCCGGGCCGGGTGAACCCACGGGTGGAGCACCAGTATCTGCATGTAGAGGGCCGTCAGGTGCCTCTGGTGCACAACTACGGTCACGGCAGCTGTGGTGTTACTCTGAGCTGGGGAACAGCGCTGGACGCGCTCGATCTGCTGAGACAGAGTCTGTTTGAAAAACCACCTCAAGCCAGACTGTGAATCTATCATGTGCTGTAGTCTTATGCTGCTTTACACTTTTATGCAGATAGTTTTGCATGTACTACTGATGAGAAATGGCACTCTAATCTTAATAAGATAACTATGACATCAGTTTGCACCTAAAATGTTTAATAATTTCTGTATTATTAATTTTGTTTGATTTCTACATGCCACTAATTTGTCGGTGGTTTTCAATATGGAGGTAGAATTTGTTTACAGAATCTCAATGAGAAAATTTAAAGATAAAATATGTAATCATATGCCAGTTTATTATGCTGCGAGTTTGAAAATAGTATTAATTTATGCAGTTCTGTTGCCTTTAACTAATGAAAGATTAAACTTTACTGTATAATTTATATAAGATTGTCAATGTAACATAAAATATTTTAATGAAGAATATTGATTTGACAAGAATGTTACTGCGGTCAAGTGTCTTATTTCGTACAAAACAAAAGTACTCCTTCTGTGTTAATGGATATCAGGAATTCACAAATGACCACTAAATTCACTCATTTCATTATTAAGGGAAACTACAGTTGCAATGTGTTTGTCTAAAAATGATACCAGGAATTACCCAGCCCTGCATCTTAAAAAAAAAGCCCTGAACCTTTCCATCACACACACACACACACGCACACGCACACACACACACACACACACTTATAACTTAAGAATACAAACATTTCAGTTCTGATGACAAAAAATAGTATTCAGTAAGTATCATTTAACTTATAATCTGCAAAAGAATGGGGGTGGGGGTTCAAATACTCTCCAATCGTTTTCCCACAAAATTGTAATTTTCTGTCTGTTTGGATGTAGTAAAACACCCACAGATATAGCAACAAAAACCAAGATTATACATAACATAGTCTCTCCATACGTACATGTAAAAATGAGCTGAGAATTGAACAAACAGTTTTAATCTGTCTCAGAGGAAGACAGTAATCGTGTTTGTGGATAATACAAGACTTCTATATCTTACAAATGGTTGTTAAAAGCAGAAATGCTAGAACATGCATAATTTGTGAGAAGGTGTGACATACTAGAGCACAACCAGCACTGGGAATCAGCACCCCAATTTCTGTAAGAAACAAGTATTGAATTTCACAAATATATGCGTGTGTGTTATTAAAATGTTAAATATTCTACAGTCTAAGAATGCTGATAACATTCAGTGCAATCATTTTTTTTCTTTTACAAATAAACAAAATCACGATTTTCAAGCTTTGTCCAGTTTTATGGTTCTGTAGGAGCTGAATGATCAGTTATTTTAGACTCTTGTAGACTGTATCTGCATGTGCTCCGGTCTCAGAGCATCTCTCAGGTGTGTTCGGTCCAGTCCAGTGAGTCTTCTGTGTCCTCTTCCTCCAGCTCCTCCTGGAGGTCTTTTCTCTGAAGCACACTGGAATAACGTCTGGAGGGTTTTGGGCCAGATCTCAGGCCGATCTTCCTCTTGGTGAGGTGGAACTGAGCTTTGACGAAGTTGTAGAATTTGTACTCGTACTCCATGCGCTCATAAAGCACCTGCAGGGCCTCTAGATTAGGAGTCTGTTTGCGGACGGTGCCTGTCATGTTCCCCAGCTTCCGGTATTCTGAATCAAACAGAGCCAGATTTAGACATAAATTATTTTAATAAAGCTTAATAAAAAGTCTGCTGTACATTAATTCTACATGGAGTTTATGACAATACTGAAAGTATATAAAAAGCATATATTTTTATATACTTACAAGTTATATAGAAATTGTTTATTCAAACAAATTGTATTTTTAAGTAATTACATTTAATATTATATGACTAAAATGTAGTTATATATATATTATATATAATATATATATATAACTACATTTATATCAATATACATATTTTATACACATTTTACACCCTATTCTAATTATATTCTTAAAAAAAAATACTTGCCCCTTTTAGAATTTTGATTGCTTCCATTGTCCTCATTTGTAAGTCACTTTGGATAAAAGCGTCTGCTAAATGACTAAATGTAAATATATATATAGTTCAATTTTGTATTTAAAATAATTTGACTTAATGGTTCAAAATATAGAAATTTAAATTAAGTAATTATTATATAATTAAATTTAAAAATTAATATTTGTCATTTTTAAAACATTTCTGACACTGCACTGCCTTAAAGATTTAAATTCATTAAAAAGTGCACAAACGTGATTATAATTACATTGGAAAAAAGGTGACCAGTCAAACTACCTGAAATATACAGCTTATATGTATGTATTTATCCTGAAATCTTGATGCTGAAAAAAACAACAACCAACTTTGTTACCAACTAACCATCTACTTGCGTGCTGAACATCATCTCTGTAAATCTGAAAAAAGTCTCACCTGGACTTTTGTAGATGTTCAAGACGTCAGAGAAGAAGTGTGGAAGGAGTCTCTCCAGCAGAAGCAGCACATCCTTAAGTTCCTCCAACACTCCTACCAGCAGGTAATGATCCAGAACGTTCTGCTTGGCCGTCTCCAGCGCCCACAAACACGGCTCTCTAGTTCATGACAGATGATTGCACCACAGATTACTCAGTTGCAGTGATCACTCTTGGGCATCTACTGATAGTGATGGAAGCTTTCAAATGAACCTTTCCTGAAGCTTTGAAACATTTACGAATCTCTTGTTTTTGCATCATGTTTTGGAGCTTGGATAAAAATGCTTGAAATGAATCACATAAATAAAATACGAGTGTAAAGGTCACCTGCACTGAGGATGCTGCCCACAGAAATATGGGATAATGTAGAAGAGCCGGGGATTGGAGCATTCTGGGTAACTTTCCAAGATGCACGTGTTGATGTCCTTTGGTCATTAAGAACATATTGGAAACATGTACATTTATGCATTTAGCGGATGCTTTTATCCAAAGATGAACAAAAGCAATGCATCAAAGTGCCAACAGTAACATTTCACAGTTAGTTATGCTAGTGCTGTTACACTGATATAGGTGTTGAACTGGACTGAAGCTCTGAGAACAGTGCTGTGTTTGTTTATATATTCATCCACAAGGGGTCTGAACACACAAATGCTGTGACTGTGGGGTCATTCATATCAGTCTCCAACCAACCAACCAACCAACCAACCAACCAACCCATGCCTGGCTATTTCCTGCTGCTGAGCAAACAAAACCCCAACATTCCAGGGAAAGTTGCAGAAAATGAACAGACGAAAATTAGTATTTAATCATGCATACCCATGTGTATTGTATAGAACATATATGATTGCTTTGGTATCTTTAGAGAAACTGTAAACATCAGATGACATCATATTGTATGTGCACAGTACTGTACACCGCCTGTAAAGCACCACCACACGTCACACTAATGACTGACAGGAAAAGCAGCAGCACAGTCAGTCAGTCTCACACTAAATATAGACTGAGTAAACCGTGCTAATAAACGCTGCCCGCTGAGCAGTGAGGGAGGCATTCATGTGAATCGCACAGTACACACTTCATTATGACAGCGCAGTTCATTCACTCACTTCTCATTACTGTACATTTGTACTGTGTTTCTCTAGCCTAGCTTCAACTGCTACGTTCTTCAGAAACACATTCGTTTTAAAGCTCTTACTAAGTATCTCTCTTCGTCTTTCATCCTAGGGGTCCGGACGACGTGATTCTCTTCCCCCCTCCAGTCGCCGAAGCGCCGGAAGAAATAATTGGACAGGAATCGGTTGATGGGATCTCTGATGATGTTGATGTGCACGGGCTCATCCGTTCTGAACCTGATTACAGTACAGAGAGGACTCATGTTAGAATATACCTTATTTTACACCTTCACCGTCATTCATGGCAAAGATGGAAGTAAACAGCAAGGCTAGTTTGGTTTCGATATTCCACACATATTCGGCAATAAACACCATTAAAGGGATCATATGATGCGATTTAAATTTTTCCTTTCTCTTTGGAGTGTTACAAGTTCTTGGTGCATAAAGAAGATCTGTAAAGTTACAAAAACTAAAGTCTCAAATCCAAAGAGATATTCGTGGACGAAGCGGAGTCCAGCCCGGGGTCGTCACATGTGGTTGCCGCAAGCCCGCCGGCCGCGCCATTCTCTAGCCCGCCTGCCTCCGCTCACTTATTTGGGCAGTAGAGTAGCACTTGTTGTTTGTCATTTCTCTGATCACAAATGCAGACATGGTTTTATGTTTACGAGGCGAGATGCAACGCAATGTGTAAAAAGACAGTATGTCATTATAATCCGTAACTATGTCCCCACTGGATGCTACAAATGCCTCGTTTATAATGGGTTTTATGTTTTTGTCTCGTCGCTCTGGCCGGGACACTGCATCACAGTATGTGAGGGGCGTAACATTTCCGTCACACGCTTGAGGTATTCGGCCAATCACAATGCACTGGATAGCTGGCCAATCACAGCACACCTTGCTTTTCAGACCGATGAGCTTTGTAAAAATCTTTTCAGAAAGGCGGGGCATAGAGGAGAAACAATAATGTACAGTATGTGGAAAATAATGTGTTTTTAGAACCTTAAACCGCATAAACATATTTCATTACACCAAATGCACAAAATAATGTTCTTTTTAGCAACATCATATGACCCCTTTAACTCTAAAATGGCTTTGCAGGAAGTTTCCAAAGCAGTACTACTGTTAACTGTGGAAGTCAAATAATATTTCACAAGCTTTTTTCCCTATTATTTTTGCTCAGTATGACCCTTCTAACAGGAAATGTTCTCAGAACTTTGGCTGGCAAGGTTTATGAACAAACATTTTTCAAGTAACATTAATAGTTCAAAATCACAGTTACCTGGTCTTTAATAATGTTCTCAAAATGTCAGCACAAAAATATTCATACATCGCTCTCTTTTCGGAAAGGTCTTCTAACATTTTTAAACGTTACTACATTTTTCAGAATGTTCAGAGGACATTCAAAAGTAACATTCTCATTTTGTTAAATCAAATCCAAATGATCAAAATGGAATATTTCCTTAACATTCACATAACCAAGAAAAACATTTTTTAAAAATTTAAAAAACTGGACGTTTTGAATGTTCAGAGACCATCTAGAAATAATGCTTTCATAAAGTAATGGGAACGTTAGCAAAACATTCTTAGAACATATTTTTATTAGCTGGAAATGAGCATTAATCTGCAAAAACAGCTTCTCTTGCGCATGCAAATTTAATTTACGCTTACAGTCTTATGTACACTTCCACAAATATTACCCTGCGTATGCAAATCTTTTTGACGTCATTCTACCTTCATAGATAAAGTCATTCCTTTCTTTGGCAGATTTAGAAAAGGTCATTCATGCTTTTATTTCTTACAGACTTGATTATTGTAATGCACTTTATTCTGGTATTAGCAAGAGAAATCTCCAAAGATTGCAGCTGATTCAAAATGCTGCTGCTAGGCTTTTAACAGGTACTTAGAAAAGTGACCACATTACACCGATTCTTGCTGCTCTTCACTGGTTGCTTGTGAGTTTTAGAATTGATTTTAGGATTTTGTTGCTTGTTTTTAAGGGCCTTGAAGGGTCAGGCTCCTGCCTATATTTGTGATTTATTAATTCCTTATGAGCCTGATCGCTGCTTGAGATCCTCCGGTAGGGCCCTATTAATGGTTCCAAAATCTCGACTTGTTACCAAAGGTGACCGCGCTTTTGCTATCCGTGCGCCTAAGCTATGGAACTCCCTGCCTGGGGATATTAGGCAGGCTCCTACTGTATCCTCTTTTAAGTCTCTTCTTAAGACTATTTTTATCGAATGGCTTTTTCTTAATTTTGATGGTATTTTTTGTATTTTGTTACTGTACTGATCTTTTTATTGTAAAGCACTTTGTAACTTTGTTTTGAAAGGTGCTATATAAATAAATGTTGACTTACTATTAATAATTAATAATAATAATTAACAATTACTATTATTAGTTAATATAAACAATACATATTAAAGGGGTCATATGACGTTGCTAAAAATAACATTATTTTGTGTATTTGGTGTAATGAAATGTGTTTATGCGGTTTAAGGTTCAAAAACACATTATTTTCCACATGCTGTACATTATTGTTTCTCCTCTATGCCCCGCTTTTCTGAAACGCGTCGATTTTTACAAAGCTCATTGTTCTGAAAAGCGAGGTGTGCTCTGATTGGCCAGCTATCTAGTGCGTTGTGATTGGCCGAATACCTCAAGCGTGTGACGGAAATGTTACGCCCCTTACCATATTGTGATGCCCTGTCTGGCCGGAGCGACGAGACAAAAACATTAAAACCCATTATAAACGAGGCATTTGTAGCATCCAGTGGGGATATAATTACTGATTATAACGACTTATACTGTCTTTTTACACGCTGCGTTGCATCACGCCACGTAAACATAAAACCATGTCTGCATTTGTGATCGGAGAAATGACAAACAACAAGCGCTACTCTACACTGCTCAAAACTCACGTTTGAATCATAAGTGGCAAATTCTTTAAATATGAAAACGTACTTACAGGCTGTGAGTCAGCATTATTTGTCAGAACACCGGCATTGTAAGCTACTCTCCCAGGAAACAGTCCACATCCTCCATAAAATGCGCTGCACACATCTGAATATTTGGTTTGAACTGTTCTGGAACAGTGCTGTAAATACTTATCCACTGATTTCTAGTTGTGTGGGCGTGTTATGCAAATCTTCCCACACAGTGACGTAGACATGTGGGGGCGTGTTTAAACGAGCCGTTTTAGGAGAATATAAAGAATATCTCTTTGGGTTTGAGACTTTAGTCTTTGAAACTTTAGGGATCTTATCTATTCACGAACAGCTTGTAACACTCCAAAGAGAAAGGAAAACTTGAAATCGCCTCATATGACCCCTTTAATAATAATTGCAGAATTACAAAATCAAAATTCAAATCAATATTTTCTGTGCTTTCATTTATTTGATGAGTTGCCATGAGTAAGATACAGTCATTCAGATCTCTGGGTTTACTTGCCTGCTAAAATTGAGAAAATGCACATGTCGGGTATAAAGAAATGGCTGAGGAGTTGTGCTGATGTTTCTAATCAGATTTTCCTACACAGGAATGAAAGAAGAACAGTTGAAATGAATTACTAGTGATGGTTCAGTGGTGGCTGAAGGCTCTCCTCATACAGTATATAGACCTACGGGAATTATAATGAATTAATTCAATGGCAGTTGATGTGATGCTCAAAAAATAAGAAATTGTTTACATTTTTAATTGACAATGATCATTTTTGATTACCTGTTCCCGTTTGGTGAGTCTGGTCTTGTTGTGAATATCAGAGGAGATGAGGGTGAACTGATGTCTGTCCGCCAAAATGCGCAGCAACAGAACTATAGTGCGACTGCCACACTTACCCACCCTGTTATACACAACCTGACTCGGGAACGGTAGAGTCTGCAACAGAGAAAACTCTTACAACATTCAAAGCGTTTTCACTAAAGAATAATCTTACATAATAATGGCATAAACATGCATATGCATCAGTTGAGTACAGGATATTACATGCAGTGCTCTTACTCTGGGTGCTAAAGATCCGTGGCCACCAGCAAATCTCCCTAAAAAGTTTTAAATAAAATAAAAATAAATAGAAGCGCACCCGCCATCTACCGTACATATAATCGTGCATATTGAATTTCACAAGCAGACAGAATCCTTATAGTTCTTGAGAAGAAATGCCAAATATTCTATCCATCCACAATAATTGCACATTTATTAAGTTTAATCTGTATAATATTTGTAGACTTCATAGCTTGGGTACTAAAATGTAAGTTTTGTATATTTTAAATGGGCATTTTAAGAACCGATGCTTTGTCAAATCCACAGGTTCTTCCACTCCTCCATCAGTTTTGGTGACTGCTGTCATTGTAGGACAATGAAAGGCCTCATATCATGAGTTTACATGGACTCGTGTGGAATTCACTGGTGGGTCTCATGAGCTGCTCTGAAAGCCAAGAATAACACTGCTGTCATATAGACTCATAGTGGAGTTAGACAGTTCGCTCTTTATGAACCTTGACTGATGCATTGACCTGAGAACAGAACTACAGTAACAGGCTTTGCTAAGACTTTATAACTTTAACAAATCATTAAGGTGCATTCAATTAGTGAGACATATCAGGAAACTTCTGTTCATATTGCAACAAATGATCTGTTTAGACTCTAATATTACTACACAATACTTTTAAAGGATCTATTAAAGTTATATAAAGTTTTATAAAATGTGAGTTTTGAGTCAAAAGTCCAATTACACAAATGCTAGCAGTGAAAAAAAACTGTTAGATGAACAAGGGGGGAAAAAATAAAACAACACGGATATACACTTAAAATATTAACTAAATGAATAAACTCAGGACAAGTAATATATACATTACAGGCAAGCATTTCATATTGCCAAATCAGATTCCATTGTGACAGCTTACCCCATGACTCCTGATAAACAAATACAGTATGTTTGAGGTCTTACCGAGATAATATCCCACATCCAGCAGGACTTTTGGAGCTCCTCCGTCTAACTGATATAACACAGAGCCCAGGCAGAAGACGAGGAGAGCGGTCAGACAGAAGAACAAATCCCTGCGCGATATTCGGAGCAGAACCACCGCGGGCCAGTTCCCCCTGCGGCTCCTCACGCGCATGTAGCCGCTCAAGTGTTTATGAGAGGGGGGATTTCTGAAAGTCATCATGTTCTCATGACTGGAATCCAGAGAGATGATACTGTATTAACACACTACCTATGTCACTTGTCTCAGAGGGGCGGAACAGCGCCTTGTCTCCATGTGTTCATGTCTCCAAACTTTTCTGTGCTTTGGCGGCGTTAAACCTGCTGCATGAGTGCATGGAGGTTTGGGGGCGTCAGACCCCCAGTTTGGGTTTCTCTCTCTCGCGCTCTCTTTTTTTTTTTTTTTGGCATATACATATATTCATGTTTGAATAACATTTAAAAACGTTTTAGGTGCCAAAAACGTAAAATGACAAATTAGACGTTGCTAACATTTCACTTTTCCTTCAATGTTTTTTTTTTTTTTAAGATTTATTTTTAGCGTTTTCGATTTTATGATAGGACAGTGTAGAGGAGACAGGATGCAAAGTGGGTGAGAGAGAGGGGGCGGGATCGGGAAAGTCCTCCAGCGGATTCGAACTCGGGATGCCCATAGCGCAATGGCGCCATATGTCATCATTTTGTAACTTTAATGTGCGCTATTTACGGTGTTCTGAGGATTTGTGCTACCTCTCATTAAACAGATAGGTAGCACAAATCTATAGCGAAAAATGCATATTACTAATCAAAAACTAAGTTTTGATATATTTAGGGTAGGAAATTTACAAAATATCTTCATGGAACATGATCTTTACTTAATATCCTAATGATTTTTGGCATAAAAGAAAAATCGATAATTTTGACCCATACAATGTTTTTTTTTTGGCTATTGCTACAAATATACCCCAGCGACTTAAGACTGCTTTTGTGCTCCAGGGTCACATATTATAATTTAAACATACTAGATTACACATCTTACATTTCCAGCCTTTGCAAATTATACATGCTAATTCTTAGAAAGGTATGTAGTCAAATGACTAAACTATATGGAAATAAACGAATTAGAGCTTTTGACTTTATTAGTTTTTAAAACACATTTGTCTCTTAAAATCCATTTAAAACCTTCATAGTTCATTCACACCAACTTGCATTAGTCCATAAAATAACAGAACCCTTCATCATCTCATAACAGAATGTTATAGATTAAAATAGGTATGATAAATGCTACAAGAAAATAAATCCTATATTACAGAAGGAAATAAATATGCTTTGAAATCAGAACGTTACTGAAAATATAAGACAATGTGGTATACAGAAAACATGCTTTTTAGCCCGGGGAGATTTTGTAATATATATATATATATATATATATATCAAAATAATAACGAAAAACGGCTTCTTCTGAAAAACAAAATGATGATGATCTATCCAATATATCCAAAACATATTACAACAAATTTAGGTTTACACTCAGAGTCACTATTATATGTACATTTTCAAAGGCAATATTTACGGTTCGCACAATCTTCTAAAGAGTTGCTTAAAATTGGGACTGTGTTGCATTTAGATCATTACAGATTGAAATCAAAAGCTGATTCAAAACAAATCACTCATCAGTGACTTCATTCAAAACACAGCCATATATGAAAGTCAAACTATTTCAGTTTCTACTGTGCTGTCTAAAGCCTAAAAGGACAGAAAAAGTCAGGTAAGGACAAACTCTAGCTGGAAAAACATTCAGCTGATTCATCGGGAATCAGTTCAGCAGTGGTTTTTAAGCTGGATTTGTTATGTGCTTTCGATCATCTGTCGCTCTGCAAAGCTGCTCCCACAGTTCTGAAATCCATTATGGAATCACACATATCTCTGACAAACTTCTCAATGGGATCTGTGAGATATGAAATGAAGTCAAAGTCAGACACATTTGTCCAGAACGTGCAAGTGACACTCATCATGCTGTAAGTCATCAGCAGACAGACTCACGGCTATCCGATGCTGCTTCAGAAGCTGACGGCCTCTCGTCTGATCCATCACAATGGCAATGTCACCCAAAGGTTTGTCCAGATCTTCAGAATATCTCTGGACCAGAGAGAACGGCACTCCATAACGGCCATGCTGAAAAACAGAAATGAAGAATACGAACTAGATTTAACTAACTAGATTTAAAACATTTTCTGAATAAAATTTGATCTTTGCCCATGCAAAACTAGTTGCTAAAGTGTGTTTTTATTTTGTTGTGATATTGTTGCAATCTTATACTTAACCCTTTGGTGAAGTCAACAGGGTAGACAATAATAAGCATGACTTAAAAAAAAGACTATATTTTGTACTAATATTTTTATATTCGGTATATTTATTCTTTAATATTTAGCATTTTGAGGGAAATCCATGAGACTATATTCAACATTGATTTCTATAAAAATAGTAATAATTAAAAAATATATATATAATACATATTATTTTCAGTTAATACAGAGTGTTGGTAAAAAAATGGAGCACAAGTATTTAAAATACAATATTTAGAATATATGGGTTTTGCATATATTTAGACAGACAAAAACTTCTACCCCCCAATTGCTATGTTTTTATCATTTTCATTTTCCCCATTCATTGGTGGTAATTTTTTTTTAAATGAAATGATTGTACTATATTTTGTTTCAATAATATTTATTATTTAATATTTTGTATTTTTAGGGTAATTCATGGTATTAGACAATATTAATGATTTTTTTTTTTTTAAATATAAATCATAGAAAAAATATTTAATACTATTTTTCAAATAAGTTAATTACAGTAAACAATTTATTACAGTGTTTAAGTTACAAAATACAAAACATTTACATTTTTTCGCAGATGATTTATTTAGACTCCCCAAAATTGATTTTCAGATTCTATTTTCATATTTTACATTACTATGGTAGACTATAAAGATCACTGTAAAGTGTGACTATTTTTAAGACCATCTATCCTTTTCTAATCATGTCCGCATTTTTTGTGTTCATAAGAAGTGTCACAAAAGTCAAGTTTTGTATCATTCTGATGAAGTACAAATTAAAAAAAAAAAAAAAGTTAAACTTTTAAACATTTTTCAGTCTAAATGCCCGAAGACCAAAGACAATATACACCATTTATCTTTAGCGCCAATAAGTCAAGTAAAAAAAAAAAAAAAAGACATAAACCTTGTCAGAATATGGCTCTTCTGTGAGGTCGATGCCATCAGAGCACAACTTTTCCTCCACTAAAGTCTCCAGGTTGGGTGTTTTCCCAGAGTGAACTTTCTTTGCAGGTCTGTAAATGAGCGATTTGGAGATCCTGGGAACTTCTGGACAGGAGTTTGACTTAGATGCGCTTGTATGAACCTCCTTTCTACTGAAACCAGCGTCAAAGCCCTTCAATGACGGCAGTGGAAGAGGTTTTGGAGGAACTGGAGGTTTCATGCGCTGTGTGCTTGGAGGAAGATCATCTACAGGCACCTCTTCATACTCCACCACTGAGACGCTGGAGGACGGCTGAGCTCCGTTTCCAGTCTCTTCAGACTCGTCAGGTGTCAGAAGATTCTCCTCAGTACTGTTGGGCTGCTTTCTCTCAGGACTTTGCAGATGAAGTTCCTCTACTGAGAAGCAAAGTTTCCTAAGCTCAGTTTGAGTAGACGGCTGATCCAGTGCACCGCAACTGCGACTCAGGAATCTTCCTCTGAACATGCCATGGTTTCTCCTCTTGATGGAGTCGATCTGCAGTGGAAGTGGAGCGTCCTGTCTTGTTTGTGGGTTTAACCTGCTGGAATGGCAGAGGGGTGGGATGGGAAACTCAGGGGAGGAGAGATGGCTGGACTCAAAGCCTGATGAGGACCTGCTTAAATGAGACGTCTTTTTGCCTTTGCCTACAAGAAGATTCATGCAAAGAAGATGTGATTCAACATGACAGCAACACACAGGAAAAATATGAGTTATACGAGTTTGGAATGAATCAACAGGAAATATATATTTTTAAATTAAACACTACCAAGGGCACATTAAATCGTCAAAAGTAACAGTAAAGTCATTTATAATGTTATAATAAACTGTA
>NW_015536630.1:514048-514282 GCF_001515605.1 Sinocyclocheilus anshuiensis | reverse complement strand
ATGTATATAATGTTGTTCTTTTGAACATTATACTCATCAAAGAATCCACCCCAAAAAATATCAGGGTATTCTCAAATATATCGAGCAGCACAACCTCAACACTGATAATCAGAAATGTTTCTTGAGCAGCAAATGAGCATATTAGAATAATTTCTGAAGGTAATGATACTGAAAACTCAACTTTGCATCACAGGAATACATTTGACCGTATGTTCAAATAGAAAAGAGTTATTT
>NW_015536630.1:503609-513843 GCF_001515605.1 Sinocyclocheilus anshuiensis | reverse complement strand
GGTGGGATGTGAAACTCAGGGGAGGAGAGATGGCTGGACTCAAAGCCTGATGAGGACCTGCTTAAATGAGACGTCTTTTTGCCTTTGCCTACAAGAAGATTCATGCAAAGAAGATGTGATTCAACATGACAGCAACACACAGGAAAAATATGAGTTATACGAGTTTGGAATGAATCAACAGGAAATATATATTTTTAAATTAAACACTACCAAGGGCACATTAAATCGTTATCGAGCAGCACAACCTCAACACTGATAATCAGAAATGTTTCTTGAGCAGCAAATGAGCATATTAGAATAATTTCTGAAGGTAATGATACTGAAAACTCAACTTTGCATCACAGGAATACATTTGACCATATGTTCAAATAGAAAAGAGTTATTTTAAATTGTAATAATATTTCACAATATTACTGATGTTACTGTATTTTTGATCAAATAAATGCAGCCTAAAAATAAAAGCAAATAGTTGAAAACAGTTCTGCTGCTTAATATCTGTTAAAACTGTGATGTTCTTTTTTCAGGATTCACTGATGAACAGAGCATTCAAAAGAACAGCATTTATCCGAAATAGAAATCTTTTGTAACATTATAAATGTCTTTACTGTCACTGTTAATTTCTTTAAAAATATCTTTTGATCTGTAGTGTATTTACTTGAGACAGATCACACAGTAGACCTTCGGAAAGTTCTGCATGCAAAGAGAAACTGGCATGTTATGCAAAGTGATGAAATATATAGTTTACGAGAGAGCAGAACGTTCTGGATGGAAATGAACAGGAGCAGACAGGAATAAGCAGGCAGTTCAGATGAGTAGATCATAGAGCGTTTTATTCCATAGCTTGGTCAGTGACACAGACAGAGCTCAACCGCCGTCAGTCCTGTGACCCTCGGATCCATGAACACGGACTCTGGAGGTTTTTTTAGAACATGTAAGACATTTTGGATGAATCTCACAAAACCTGTCAAGAACATTTCAGGGTCATCTATAATCCCAAAATCAGAGTTATATTTTGCTTAAAGAAACAGGACCATTCTGAACTTTTTACATTGCGAGATGTCAGGAATTAAACACAGTCCCCCTTTTAAAAAAATCTCAAAATTACTGTATTAATACATTTCGGGGTCATATACAGTATAATCCCAAAATCAGAAGTTATATTTTGCTTTAAGAACTGAACACTATTTTTAGGTCCATCATGAACATTTTGCACTGTGAGACTGTCAGGATTAATTTTATATTCATTTTATTTTTTATGTAAAATAATATTAAAATTAGTATTAATGTATTAAGGTTTCTCAAATGCTGCTTTTCTGCCTTTATGACTAATTAAGAAAATTGTATTATAATGACAAGCAAAACTAAAACATCTGGATGCATTACTGTAATTAGAGTTTGCACTTACATGTATTCATTTAGCATTTACAGGTAAATGTAAAATTAAATGAGGGGAAAATGTGTTTAATAGATATAAAAGTGAAGAAGAAAAACAAACCGAATTAACTTTAAAAGAGACTTTTTCTTTAAACAACTTGTAATTTTGTATTTTTGAAAAATCGATTTTGGGGTGAAATGCGTCCTGGACATGTTTTCATGAGATTCAATCTTTTCATTCAGACTGAATACCTAAAGACATTTTGATGTCATCGAAGCTCTTTCTCTTTACCCGTGGAGCAAAATGTATCGTTTTGTTTTGTACTGTAAATATATCTACTTTAGTCTCATATGTTTGCATATCACAAATGATTTTTAGGCACATCTAAAGATATCGTGCAACATTATATCATTTTTACTAGAAAAATATACACACACAAACAGCAACGTCTTGCAAGCACAAGCAAAAAAATAATGACACGGTCAACTCTTCACATTCACATGAGCATGTTAGGACTAGAATTATTCTGTTCGTCTAAACCAAAGCAAAGGAACATTTCTGTGATCAGATTTCAGTCTGTAACAGTGAATAATATTGATTCAGGACTGATTCAAATGTCCTCACTCTATTGGTTCAACACAAATTCAGCGAGCGCAAAAAACGGCGGTTCTCGAGTGGAAATGGACTGAAGTGAAATCTCAACGCAAAGTCACATGACGAGTAACTGATGCCGTGCTGTCGGAAACATGGATGAGAGATGCTGTGAAAGTCCCAGCGGAGGCAGAGAGAGGAATGAAAGCAGATCTGACTGGATTCATGCAGAGATCACAGATAGAAGGAAGAGGAGGGCTGGAGAGTCACAGACGAGGAAGGCTGTCATTACCGTTCTCCAGGTTCTCGCTGCTCTCGTAGCAGCCCGAGTCACAAGGAGAGTCCGCTGGCGGCACGCTGCTCTCCGACAGAAGCTTCTCTTGGGAGTCTCCGGACGATCCCTCGCGCTCCGGGTCACTGTTACCTGCAGATCAAACCACAGCAACATATGCTGAAGACACAATAACTTTTTTTGTATAAAATTGAATGTCGCATCTGGCCCATAATGAATATTTGCAATGCATATAAATCATATTAATTTATTTACATGATGTATGACGCTTTCAAAAAATGCTTTTTATTTAAAATAATCATTAATGATGTACCAAAGCACATGCTTATTTTCGAATTTTATGTCATGGATTTAACTGTAGCTTTAGTTTGTGAACATATTTTTAGTGAAACTTTTTTTTTAGAAGTATTTAAATGAATAATAAAGATGAATATGGTAATATTAATATAGTAATTATATTCCTTACTACATTCCTAATCTCCATTTTGAGAAATTCACAAATTTTTGGTATGTATAAATATTTATACTATTAAATAAAAAGGTTTACCATTACAGATAAATACTAATGGTATAAATACATATAATACACACTACCATTCAAAGTTTTGGGGTTGGTAAGATTTTTTAAAATGTTTTTGGCATTTATTTGATCTGAAAATACAATAAAAACAGTAATATTGTGAAATATTATTACGATTTAAAATAAATGCTTTCTATTTAAATATATTTTTAAATGTAATTTATTTCTGTGATCAAAGCAGACTTTTCAGCATCATTACTTCAGTATCACATGATCCTTCAGAAATCATTTTTAATATCTTTTGTAACATTATAAATGTCTTTACTCAACAACTGAGAATTGTCACAATTGGCCAAAAAATAAATGAATAAATAAATAAAAATCTAGCCTAAATTGTAAATGGTAGTATAAGATTTATAGAAAGTCTTTTATAATCAATACAGCTACCAACGTCTTTTAGTGACTCATTATTAAAACAGTTAAAACAGTGAGAACAGTAATCGATCTGTCAGTGTGTGTGTGTGTGTGTGTGTGTGTGTTTGTCTCTCTCACTGTCACACTCCTGCAGCAGCTCGACGGCGGTGAGCAGCACGGCTCTGTGTTGAGGATCTCGGATGTTCAGCTCGTCCAGATCTTCCTCCTCCAACAGTTTAAACGTGTCCAGATCCTCATAACCATTGAACAGGAACGTGGGAATGTGCTCCTGCGGGATATGATCATTAACTGAAACTAAAACTCAATTTTGCTGCTGAAATACAATAAAATATGAATACTACATAAAAAAAATCTCTCCATTAATGTTCAATTCAGCATTTTATTATACATTTTTAAAATCAAAAGATGTACATATCTGTTAATATTATTTACTGGACCTCTGCTAACATGAACTAAGAATGAACACTTGCATTTTTATGAACTTACAATAACAATGAATAATAAATACTGTAACAAATGTATTGCTCACTGTTACTTAAATGCATTAATTAAGATTAACTAATTGGACCTTATTTTAAAGAGTTACCAAAATTACTAACTAGAAAACTAAAACTAAACTAAACTAAACACTTAAACAGTAATATTTACAATAAACAAAAACTGATAAAAATTAAAGAAATAATAAAAATGACTTAAGTATATAACAAAATAAAAAAAACATGAATTAAAATGAATATGAAATCAAAGTATTAAAATAAAAGCTAATTCAAACAATTAAAGTGCCCCTATTATGGGTAATGAAAGGTTCATATTTTGGTTTTGGGAGTCAGGTTGACATGCATGCAAGGTCAAAAAACACTTTCATTGTCTTATAATATGCATTTATTTTTACCTTACTTGCTCAATGACTCAACAAAGGAGTCACTCAACGATTAATTTTTCCAAACCCCTCCTTCGCATGACGCTAATCTGTCGTGATTGGTCTCATTTTCATTTCATCTCGCCTGTAATGTCTGATAAAGCAGTGTTTGTGAGCGCAGTGCTGCTTTGTGTACAGCGATACCGGGGAAACCGCTATTTTTACGCTCCAAAAGCGGCACCTAGTGGCAAAGAATGAATTTGCATTTTCATTCCGACCAACACGAAAAGACCAACAAGTGGGCGGGCAATATGCTAATGTTTCTTGTTGACATCAACATGAAACGGCTTGGGATTCGTTTTAAAAACGACTCGTTTCAATGATTCAGAGTCGACTCTTTCTTTTGAGAGACAATAACTTTATACACGGTGCACTTTCAGATTTAAAACTTTGCAGGATGTTTTCATTCACTTAGAGCTGTGTTACACACTGCATGAAAGGTAATTTTCAAAAATCCATAATAGGGGCACTTTAATAAAAATAGTATAATATATAATAGTATATTTATAATATTAAAATAAGACTGTGGTGAACATGGTAATACTATACCATTAAAATATTGCATCAAAAAGTGTCACATAATGATGCAATTAATTGAACGGAGCGTTATTGCGTTACTTTGAGACTGATGCGCTCCAGAAGCTCCTCCACAGAGGTCGGTTTAGGAGGGCGACTTTTCCTCCTCTTCTTCACGCTGCGTTTGGGTTTCTCCTCTTCCTCTTTCAGCACATCCACGTAGATGAACTTAAACGTTCCCACTTTATTACTGAGGAGCCCCATCCACGTGCCCATGGGCGGCTTACTGATGATGTCGATCAGATCTCCTCTCTGGAAGAGCAAACACACGCTACAGATGCAGAGCAACGGAAGCCGATGGTCAGTTTATTTCTAAGAGACCAGGCGTCTGACCTTGAGTTTGAGGGAGTCGGTGTCATACGGGCTCGGGGTGAAGTCTGTGTGAACCAGAGCTCGGCCACAGAAAGGCCCTCTGTACGGCAGCTCATCTTCATCACCGTCCTCTGATTTCACACTCTCACGATTACTGGTGGACGAGTCTGTGGTGCTGACCGTCTGACCACCTGCAAAACAACTCCTGCTTTACACACGTCTACTGACACTGACCATCAACAACCTGGTATTCTTTGAGCTACCATGTAAATACCATGGCATATGAATATGATAATTATTTAGTCCCATAGTTACAACATGACCATAGTTCTTATTTGTAAATTTTTTAAACAGATAAACTCACTCATGGAGCTCTGTCCGCTGAGGGAACTCCTCAAACTCTCCACTGATCCTCCGGCCTTGAGTTTGGGTTTCTCCAGAGAGTCTGTGTCCGTGTGAGGAGACTGTGGGCTGCTGGGAGCTCGGCTTGGGCTTGACTGAGAGTCACAGGGAACAACAACACACTGAAATCAATTCAACTGCCAACAGAGGGCGCCAGATACTTACAAATGAAGCTGTGTTGTAAAACGCTACATTCTGCAGGTGTTGACCAGTACTAAATGGCTAATTTGTAATTTGGTTCCAACATAAGTGGTGTTTGTCAAGTCAAGCATCACTATTAGATCTGAACAACCTAAAAAGCAACCTTTGAGCTAGCAACCTTCATGATTTTTGCTTGGTAGATCAAAAATGGCATATTCTTTTGATTTGGGCCAGTCAGCAAGTGCTACTCGGAATTAGTAATTTACAAATTGCTGTCTTTGCAAGTTCAGACTGCATTCTGCTTTGACAAAAATGACAGATTTGCTATATTGGAATTGCTCAAATCAAGTCTTTCCAGTGTCGTGCATTATGAATTAATCTTTATCAAAAACAATCACCTGCTCCGATGGAGAGGAACTATACTTCTTGGATATGCGTTTCCTCATGGTCTCTTTAACAGATTTCACCTTCTTCCCCAGAGAGATACGGGAAGGTGTTGGAGATCTAGACGCGTCTCTCATGCTGATATCACCGTTTTCATTCTGGAGGACAGACATTATGCATCTTAATCTTAGAACAGATTTTATGAATTAATTTGCACGTTTACAACGTGTCCTTACTGTGGGGCCACAGCTGCTGTTGCTCATGTACACAGATCGGCTTGTGAGATCAAATCCTCCAAAGCTACAGGTCCTCTGTGACACAAACAACAGTTAGTAAAGCAATATATGGATCAAATTATATCTCTACATTGAAATCTTGACATACAATTTACACTTTCAGTGAATAATGACTTAAATTGTGTACATTCTTCACACAAAGCTATCATATGACAAGGTTTTTGTTATTTTGGAGCTTGACATCCTCCTGGGACATGGCAAATAAAATAAAATAAAATAAGAAAAAAATAAAATAAAATAGTAAATAAAATAAGAAATAAAATTTAAACAAAAACAAAACAAAATAAATATAAAATAAAACAAATAAAAGCAGGTTATAGCTTGCTACAGATAAATAAATACACAGAATAAATCAAATAAATAATAAAAATAAAACAAGCACTACAATATATAAAACAAAAATATAACAAAATATATAAAATATAAAAAATAAAATATATGGAATAAAATAATATAAAATGAAATGAATAAATACAAAAATTAAATAAAAATATAAAATAAAATCATAAAATAAAATATATGTACAAAAATATAAAAGAAACAAAATGAATTAAAAAAATACAAAATAATATAATAAATAATAACAACAAACTAAACATAAAAACAAAACCAAACAAAACCAAACAAAACAAAACAAAACAAAACAAAATAAAATAAAATAATAAAATAAAATAAAATAAAATGTGGCAGCACTCACTCCATGGTAGTTAGAAGGGCTCAGGGCTCGTCTCATCTCCCCATCCGTCACGGAACGGGACAACCTAGGCTCGACCTCACAGTCTGCCTCAGAGAAGGAGGATCCGCTGCCAGCGTCCAGCCCAGAAACCGCTCCGCCGGGTCCCGAAGTGGGCTCCAGCCCCTGACTGCTGCTGGACTTACTGAAGGCCTTGAAGAGCTTGTGGCTGCTGTAGGTGTCTAAGCTGCTGGAGGAGGGAGACGTGGTCAGACTGTCCGAGTCTCTGTCCAGAGACAGCTGTTTATGAAGCACGGAGCTCAGACCATCACCCTGGGACACGGCGAGACGCTTGTGCACCCCAGAGTACAGAGAGACGCCCTCCTCGCCCGACGGAAGCACTTCAGGACTCACAGGGTCTGGATGGGGAAACATGAAATCTTAGTTGATCCTATTCATTTTCTTAATACACATACCTGGTTTCAGTGTGAACAATTCATCAGTGCAAATTCTAGTTTAAATAATTAAATGTTTGGCTTTGTAATCCTTCATCAAATGAAGGTGTAGGTTTATGAAATGCATTCATTCCTTACCTTTTGAGTCATGTTTTTTGGCCTCATCAATTCTAATAAGCTTCTTTCTCACACGTCGAGTTGAATTGACAAGTTTATGAAGTCGACGAAAGGTGACGGACTCTTCCAGCTCATCTTCCGACTGTTCTCTCGACTGTATGGGATCAGGAAGAGAAAACTGGTTAGGGTATAGCTTACTACTGATGAAAACACACAATAAAATAAAATATTAACAAAATAAAATAAATATATAACAAAATAAAAAAACGATATAAAAGAGACAAATATAAAATATAAAAACATAAAACAATTATAAAAAGTAAAATAAAATAACAAAAAAAATAAAAAATGGCTGAAAGTAAAACAAAACAAAACAACACAACACAACACAACACAACACAAAAAAACAAAACAAAACTGAATAGGACATCATATCTTACTACTGATAAACACACAGAAAAATAAATAAATAAATAAAAACAAAACAATATAAAATATAAAATAAAATAATATCAACAACAAATATAAAACAAAACAATATAAAATACTGAATAAAATAATAATATAAAACAAAATAAATAATCAAACAAATCAAAATAAAATGAGATGCATTCAAATAACAAAAGAAGAAAAGAAAAGAAAAGAAAAAAGAAAAGAAAAGAGGTTTACCATATACAAGGTAAAAGGTCAATTCAGAGACTTTACATGGAATGGAAAGTATTTTGACTCATTATTGACCACATACTTTCAGTGGCCTTCAGCATATGGTAACCCAAAAATCCCCCGTGTGCAAATTATAAAAACAGATGACTTGTGAACTGAATAGAGAGACTCTCAAACTCATGAACTTCAACAGGTACAGTAACTGGTCCTGCAGCGATTGTGCTCCAGACAGGACTGATTCCTCAGATCATGTGTGTTGTTGAGGAGAGCTGTGATCAGACACATCGTTTTCACCTACTAGACCATTACACAGGTGAAGAAACCCCACAGACACACGCTGAGCCACATCTAGAGACCAGAATATCACAGAGACGGAGGGTGCAGGACTCATTTCTAGCTTATTTTCAGCAGGTGGAGCAGCCTGTATTTCTCAGAATCATCTGTTTTAGCGGCAGACCGCTGTGAGCTCAGAAACCACACGCAGAAGAGACAGACACATCTCGACTATAATTACCCCATCATTTACGATTCATACTTATAATACAGTACAGCACGTGTCTGACAGCAGGTGCTATACATGTGCGGCTCTCGCCACACTTCAGTCCCATAAAACATCACAGGACTTGAAATAAACCCGGTGAGATGTCAAATGCAGTCAGTGTGAGACCATTAGAGTCTGAGCGTTTTCTAATGTCTGCTATAAACGGCTCTTGTGCGCGAGTCTTAGAACTGAACTATTTCAGCGGGTGGGATGTTATGCAACTGGCATCTGTAAAATTCAAGCAGAGAAAGTCAAACTATTGTCATCGATGAAAACACTGTAATAACAGGTCATATTTTGGACGTGTTGGGAAACTCAGGCGTCTCAGCATGCTGAATTCCTCACATAAAAGCTTTTATTCAGCAAGGATGCATTAAATTGATCAAAAAGGCATTTATAATGTAACAAACGTTTTCTATTTCAAATAAATGCTGTTCTTTTGAACTTTCCATATATCAAAGAATCAGGAAAAAAAAAAAAGACAGTTCCACAACATAGGAAGCAGCACAACTGTTTCCAACATTGATAATAATAAGAAATGTTTCTTGAGCAGCAAATCAGCAAATTAAAATGATTTCTGAAGGATCATGTGACACTGAAAACTGGAGTAATGATGCTGAAAATTCAGCTTTGCATCATAGGAATAAATTACATTTTAAAATATATTCAAATAGTAATTGGTTATTTTAAATCGTAATAATATTTCTCAATTTTACTGTTTTTACTGTATTTTTGATCAAATAAATGCAGCCTTGGTGAGCATAAGAGCCTTCTTTCAAAAACAATTAAAAATCTTACCCACCCCAAACTTTGGAATAGTAGTTTAAAGAATACCATAGTATTAATAAGGTGCATGTTGAAAAAAAGCATGGTATTAACATGCACAAAACACATGATATTACCATGCAATATCATAACATTAGTTAATAAGTGACATTATATGCTGAAATTCAGTTTAAATATCAACAAACAAGTTTGTGACCTAAAGCTTGGTAAAGAGGAACTAGGGCTGTAGCTATCGATTATTTTAGTAATAGAGTATTCTGCAGATACGGTCTGTACAGTAGAAAAACCATTACGCCTATGGAGAGTCCCCACAAGGATAGCAAACCAGACATGTGTGCGTGTGTAAAACTTGTTTTTGATATCCTTCCTATTCTGTGTATTGGTCAGTTCACAGCAGTGATAGAAATTAATCTGTTCCAATAAGTTTAAATTGATTTTTTACATTTTATGGGCATTTCTACCTTTATAAAAACTTGTTTTTGATATCCTTCATATTCTGTGTGGTGGTCAGTTCACAGCAGTGATAGAAATTAATCTGTTCCAATAAGTTTAAATTGATTTTTTACATTTTATGGGCATTTTTACCTTTATAAAGCCGTTTTTTTTCTCAAAGTGTGCATCATCTTTTGAGTCAAATTCTTACATTTAATCAGTCAATTAGAATAAAAGACATTTGGGCTGTTACCAAACAAATGATATCAAATGGGGATAAAAGGAACCGTCGTTAAGTGGTTTCAGTCATGCCTCACTGACAGA
>NW_015536630.1:492435-503209 GCF_001515605.1 Sinocyclocheilus anshuiensis | reverse complement strand
ATACCCACACTTGCGGTCTTTGCACTTGACCACTTGACTACTTCTATGACGTATTTCCTGTATTTGTTCCAAGTGTTCAAGTGAGCATGAAAACCACAAGTGTGTGTAGAACTTTTCATTACCTGATGGGACACGGTTATAGTGTTGTAAAAATGCAAGTGTTTACAGAATTTTATTTTTATTTTCAATACTTTGCATTTTAAAATCAACTTCTAAATGTCTGTTCAGTAGTCCCTGTAACAGATGACACAATTTAATTTTGTGGTGCTTCTAATTAAGTGATAAAAAGCAGTTGCAAATGTTGTATGTTTTTATACAGTCTATGGTCTGGTCCAGCGTTTATCGGGTTGTGCGTCAGTAATAATGGTCCGTGGGGAAACACTGTGTTCCGTGTGTAGTTACAGTAAATGGACTAAACGAAGCGATGCAAATAATTTACCTCAAATATTTTTTGTATTCGAGTTACTCGAGGTATTCGAGGAATCATTTCAGCCCTAAGAGGAACATTATAATATATTTCACAAAATACACATACAGACTAGATTTATTAATAACATGGCATTCTGGTTTCCACACATGCTCTAGAGAAACTGAATCCATTTCATCTCGCTCTTTCAATGTGCATCTATGGGATTTTTTCATTAAATGCTGTAAAATGAAACATTTATTAAACGCTGCAGGACGATGCAGATGCTGAACTTCAATAGAGTCTCAGAGGTCTGTTCATTTCACTAACCTTAAAAGCAATCATAATACTGATGCTTGTCTTTGCAAACACAACCACTAAAGTGCAAAAGCCCAAAATCATTTTTTTTTTAGCATGCAACAAATGTATAAACAGTGGCTCTGTCCAGTGGAATTGGTGGAATGGATCCTGCATCCGAGTGCCTTAATCACACAATCCCTGCACAAAAGAGCTGTGGGCCACTGAAGAGAGCGCAGCCCTACATTCAACCGGCCAAAAATGCACAATGGGGCGTTACAGCATTAAGGGGATGAATGGGCCCCCGCCTGGAGGCCCAGAGGGGCCGTGGATCACATCTAGGACATGACGGGGGGGATGGAGAGACGACAAATCCCACGGGTAGCGGTGAAAACCCTGCTGGGAGTGTCTGTAGACAGAAGATCCGCCAATAAACAAGTTCATCACAACAAACACGGCCAATGGATATTCAGGTCTTCCACTTCCACTTGGCTTTGAGGGACCTGGATTTTTGCGAGAAGTTGTCATTAGCAAACACAGAAAGTGACTGGGAAACTTACGTTACAGTAGGAGGATTCGGTCATGGAGGGACTGGGTGTGTCGGTCCAGTCGGTCGTGTCCGCGCTGTTGGACTGCTTGTTCTGTGTTTCATACTCCTTCAGCTGAGGGACCGAAAAAACATGTTAGCCAATGTCCCATCCTCAGTGGTGGACAGTAACAAAGTTACTAGTTACAGTAACAAACCAGAGCTGTTTAAGCCCTTTGAAATACTTAAATGTGAATTATAATTATAATTAACGTACATGCATCTTCCCCACCTCTGTAGCAGATATAAAACTAGTATGTTGGCACGGTGTTCTATTAAAATGTGCATTATGCCCCATGTGTCAGTACATTGTATTTTTATACTATTTGTCACCACATATTTAAATAATTTCTTAATTTTTAAAATAATATATGGTATATATTTTCACTTTTTTTTCCACACCTGAATTATCAGCACTTTAACTTGATATTTTAGTATATTGAAGTTTTGGTAATAAAACAAAGTTTGCTTATATGCAAATCAATACATATTAAAAGCCTGCGCTAATATTAGCGCTGACTAATGACTAGTCTGACTGGTGCTGACTAAAATAAATAAAAGTTTAATGATCATTACTTTTTACTTTTAATAATCAAGAATGTTTCTACTTTTATTCAAGTACTTATTTTGGAGTAATATTTTATTAGGGTATCTCTACTTTTACTCAACTACTTGATTTGTGGACTCGGTCCTCCACTGCCCATCTCGGAAATGCATCACGTTAGGGAAGTAAAATAGGTTGTGAACTCTTTCATACCCGAGCCAGAGCCTCCTCCACCGTGATCATCTTCTCCTTCACCATCATCATCAGCTGGATGCGTTCTTCATCACTCATCGTGATCTCACTGGCCACGAAGCCCAGATCCTCTCCTGTGAACCAGAGGTCAAAGGTCATGTGTATTATTTAAAGCAGTATTTTATAAATGGAATTGAGATTAGAAGTGGGTGAGGAACCTTTCGGTGTCGCTCGAACGCTCCCTTTCTGTGCCTTGCGGAAGTTTTGCCAGAACGATTTGTTTTTCTTTCTGTCCCATTTTCCTGCTGTTAGAAACAGTTTTAAACTCAATGAATGTTTGAAGAAGTATTTCCAGAGATATTTAGGATATGAGCCAAAAAAATATTTTTTTTTAATCACAGGAATAAATTACATTTGAAGATATATTCAAATAGAAAACAGTTACTTGAAACTGTAATAATATTTCACAATTTTACAGATTTTACTGTATTTTTGACCATATAATTCAGTCTTTCGACCTCAAACTTTTGTAAAGTAATGTAATTAAAAACAAATATTTTTCAAATAGCTACTAAAGGAAAAACAGCGTTAAAAGTGTTTAAATCATCATGAAGCTGAGATGTGGAAAACTGAAGTCATAAATGAGTAGGTGTTGACCAACGAATCACCACGAATTCATAAGATTTTCTAAATAATTTTGTAGGCTATCTACAGAAGAACACTGTTTATCCACTAAAATATTACAAAAATGTTAATTAGAAAATTGTACATTCACTCTTGACTTTTCCAGGCCTTGAAATCACAATTTTTAAATTCCCTTATACTCCCACTGACTGTGTGAACCCTGATTTTACTCATTTTTATACAATCAATCAATCAAACAATACAGTACTAACCAGATCCATCTTCAGAGCTGGACTTGTTCATTGACTGCCTGCAAGAAAAAAGAAAAACACAAATGCAAATTCCATCAAAACATGATCACACTGTGTCTCATCTCACTTGCTCTCCCACATTATTCTCTTCATTTTCAGCACCTATCCATTGATTTCTAGTAATGTGTCTGTGTCCTAACTGCGGGGCAGTGGATTAGACTCAGCTGTCTGTCAGAGACCCATGCTGCTGTCGGCCGCCACACCACACCTCACCTCACTGCAACAATGGAGGCTTTTTCACGCACCGGAGGGGTTTTAGAGCGACAGAGCGCTCACATGGCCAGTGAATTCCTCTCCCTGTCTCTTTATTTGTCTTTCTCTCAGCTGACACGTGCTGCTGATGTTAGCATGTACCTGAGCTCTCAGAAGCAATGCAAACGTTTAGCCTTGTGAGGGCAGATATATGAGAAACTGCAATCAAATGCATCTTAACCCTGCATGTTCAATACAACAATTATCAGTAATGATATTATAAATAAACATCAATATTAAAAATGATCCTTTTACCAAGTAACATTGTTTGTTGGTATGTGTATATACTACTTTTCAAAAGTTTGGGATCAACAAGATTTGATAATGTTTTTGTTCTTTTGCTCAACAAGGCTGCATTTATTTGATCAAAAATACAGTAAAATGAGTAATATTGTGACAAATTATTACAATTTAAAATAACTGTTTTCTATTTGAATATATTTTAAAATGTAATTTCTTTCCTGTGATGCAAAGTTGAATTTTTAGGATCATTACTCCAGTCTTCAGTGTCACATGATCCTTCAGAAATCATTCTAATATGCTGATTTGCTGTTCAAAAAAAAAAGAATATTATTATCAATGTTGACAGTTGTGCTGCTTCATATTTTTGTGGAAACCATGATATATATTTTTTCTTGGTTTTTAATTAAGTTCAAAAGAACAGCATTTATTTGAAATAGAAATCCTTTGTGACATTATAAATGTCTTTACTGTCACTTTTGATCAATCTATTGCATCCATGCTGAATAAAAGTTTTAATTTCTTTAAAAATAAATACTGATCCCAAACTTTTGAGCAGTAGTGTATATAGTGTATATGTTCTTTTACTCTAATTACTATGAATTATATTTTAAGCTATTTTTTGAATATTTAAAAAAAAAAAAAAGCAGTAAACCTTGAGAGGCATTACAGTAATAATTGTAATTGTATGTGGTCTTTTGTCGCTTTATTGTTTTATTTCACAATAGCTTTGACCGTGGCTCATCCACAAGAATCTGTTTTATATTGTTTTGTTTCACGAATCAGTTGAAATTGGGAATAATGAAACTAAATTGACTCATGCATTACGTGTATTAACATGCTGATGGTGGCGATTCAGATTATATCTCATCCGGTGCACAGTGGAAGGAAGGAAAAAGAGAAATGAAGAATAAAGAGGTCAACAGGAAATGCATGCATCCTCTCCAATGTCCCGCTGTGTCAAAGGCCTGCTGTGTCTCATTTAAGTACGTCTAGGAACTCTAAACATCCCATTTCTGGTTATCAGATCAGCTCTAATGGAATCTTAAACATTGGTGACTAGAAAGTCCCTTAATCGTGTTCTTGGAACAAGAGCAGTTTGCAAAGACTGGATGAGAAATACTAAAAATGCAACAACACACACACACCTTCTCTCCACCTCAGGTGTGGACACGGCGCTAGACAGACCCAGTGACTCCTGGGAGGAAAAATAAAGACATTTTAGACTCTTAACAAATATAGACAACAAGTAAAGATGACACTATTGGTGTCTTTCCCATAAAAGCACAACTTCCTGGACGGGTCATTCCCTCCGCTGACCGTGATTCATTACCCACCTGGATTTCCAACCGCAGCTGAAGGGATGTTGTTGAATCAGCCTTTCCCTGAGAAACAAAGTCATACAGCAGATTAAACAAAACCCTCAATGACAAACTCTTTATTCCTTATTCTGTGATCTGTGAACTGTTATCTAGGCGAACCAAATGACACATCTAACCATCATTTTCATTGTGGAACTTCTTGCTCTTTTGAAATGTTAGGCTACTTGAAAAGTTAATGGTCAGTTTTTTTTTGGCAAAATTGTTAACACTTTTCAGCAATGATGCACTGAATACGTTAACAGTCACAGTAAATACATTTATAATGTCACAAAAAAATTATATTTAAACTAAAAGCTGTTCTTTTGAACTTTCTATTCATTAAAAAATCCAGAAAGAATATATTGCATATCATGGTTTCCACAATTTAAAAAAAAATCATAATTATATTTTACAATATTACTGTTTTTCTGTATTTTTGGTCAAATAAATGCAGATTTGTTGAGCAGACAAGACTTTCTAAAACATTAACCAACCGCAAACTTTTTAACAGTTGTGTAAGTGGACTTTATTGAAAAATAAACGTACAATATGCCTTAAATAGAGGCTCATGTGAGTTTTTTTTACCGTCTCTGCTTCTTGAGTGACTCTGCGTTTGCGTAACTCCTCCATTCTGTCACACACTTCGCTGTAAGACGTGCTGTAATACTCTGAATACTCTTGGGCCAGATCCTCGATGTTACCCAGAGAGCTATCCTACAACACACACAAACAATACAACCATTATCTGCAGTCTGAAAACAGCAGTGAGGAGAAAACTGCCTCTATAATCATCGCAAAACTGTGACGTATATCCAGTGCTCAGACCAAACAACACTCCAAAGAGAAGGTTTGGGCCTTTGAAAGCTGCTTCAGATAGACTCTAATCAACCTCCATGGATGTGGTTATGGTGTGTATCGGTGTACTGGCCTAAAATGTTCTGGTCAATGTTCCTGGTCAGGAGAAATCTGCTTTCCCTCAGCATGTCTTCCTGGTATTGTATGACACACAGAGACGTGACCTCTTTCGTTTACTCACTGGAGACCCAGAGGGCAAAGCATCATCTCAAGATCTGCAAGCTCATCTCCTAAAAAATTCCCTCAAATATTTTTAGCTCACTGAAGTTTTAGTCAACTATGTAACCCATATAAGCATGATGCACTATACATTTTGCTGGTGATGGGAAAGGTTTGGGATGCAGGGAATTCAGCAAAATGATAAGAACCTGCTTTAAAGCAGACAAATAAATATTGAGCATTTTCACTACATTAAATGATGGGACAACAATGTTAAATAATTTTAACATTATATGTACTTCTAGTACAAAATCCCTCAGTTGACCTCAGTTTGAAATGCTGGTAAAATGACCCATGGCACAGACAAATCACACTTGATATTTACGAGGCTGCTGGGTCTTATTTTTACATTATTCAAGTGAACTGTCATCAGATATCAAGTATCACATCCCCAGGCTTAAAATTAAATAACAATATCAAATGTGACATTAAACACAAAGTAAATCCATATGCTTTCCCTAAATATTATACAAAGAAAACAAAAATGCTTAAGATGTAGGATGCATGCTAAAGAGAACTTAAACAGATAAACACAACACAACACAACACAACACAACACAACACAACAGAAAAGAAAAGAAAAGAAAAGAAAAGAAAAGAAAAGAAAAGAAAAGAAAAGAAAAGAAAAGAAAATAAAATAAAATAAAATAAAATAAAATAAAACAAAACAAAACAAACCAAAACAAAACCCCTTTCTGGAAGACACTACAAAGAAAAATTCCCAAACTTACCAAGATATTCATGAGGTCTGCCCATACATGCGAAAAACTGTCTGGTGTGCTCAAGTCCCCACAAATTTCTTGATCAGTGTTTGTTTGACTATCCATAGTCAAAATTATAATCTACTGCTCCAAATATAAAACTGCGTTTTAAAGGCACATCCTCACAGACAGCGAGAAGGACAGCAAGAGCCAAATGTTGTTCATCCTGTCTTCAGATGAGAAAAACATAATGCACCACTCATGGGTAAAATATTAAAGAGAAAGTGCAGCAATCTGGAACGTCTTCTGGCTTTAACACTCCTGCTGTCCAACAATCACATGCCCAAATATAAATCACAGCCAACTGGAATCAAACAGCATGAGATCCAGCACTGATATATACAGAACCGCATTAAAAACAGAACAGCGCTGAGAAACGAGAACTACTTATTTGTGGAGTCCTTATAACTGGCTTTTAATACTGTCCTGTTTGAGTGCAGAAGCCCCTGAAGGATCCCGGGAGCGCACCTGCGTGTTGATGGCTGAGGTTCACAGACACTGAGCAGCTTATTGAGGGTGATTAATATTCACAGACTGAGCTGCGCTGTGCTGGAGGAAGTGACACTTCCAAAGACTGACTTGGCTCAGATTTACACACATCAATGAGCCTCAGAGACGGCCATTCAACAGCCAGACAGCCTCGGAAGACATCAACAAGGAGATTCATTATAAAAACAAACACAACAACCAAAATAAGATGAGCATGAGATGAGCTTTAACTGATAAATAGGTCTATATGTTATGCATATAGTCATTAATTAGCACCGCTTCCAGCATCAATATTATTATCATTCATACTTAAATGAATAATAAGTTACTTGACAAAAGGGTTACAGTTAGAGGTCGACCGATAGTGGATTTTGCCAATACCGATAGCTAGGCTGGACCACACTGGCCGATACCGATTAATTAACCGATTGTTTTAAAATTGATACTGAACAAAAACTAAAATAGTGCTTTATTAACAAAAATAGTACTGAACCATACTAGTAGTAGTAGTAGTAAAAAATAATAATAATAGTAATAATAATAGTAATAGTAAATGCTGAAATTAACACCCTCTAACAAGGAACAATACTTACACAGCTTTCATTATTCCTAATGCTACAAATGGACTCTTATTTTAAAGTGTTACCATTTCATTTCAACTGTCATGCTTAAAGATGCACATCTTTAAATATATACACAAAGGCTATAGCATTAAAATTATATACATATGGATATTGTATGTATACTCTCACACTTTAACTGCTTCTATTCTTGAACACTTGATGATTATCTAATCAAAATAAAAGCGCAGCGCTGAGTCTAGGAGAACTCACCGGTATCACACACACTCCGGACGTGTCGCGTTCAACTCGAGCAGCGGTCTAAAACAGTTTATTTAATCACCAAACGGACACAAGTTTACTTCAAGAATGAACAATTTGGCATGGATGAGTTTGAAGTTCGGTGTTTAAAAAACGGAGCAAACGGAAAGAGAAAGCGCGACCTATATTATAGCTCTATAAATGAAGCACACAGACTTTATTAGAGCCACAGAAAGACAAATGTTTTGCTGAAAATGCACAATACACAATTCATTATGTACATTAACAATGATTCGGGACTAATATAATGTAATTTAATGGAAAACTATGTGAATGGCGCTCTGTGGCGCGGCAGGATTTTCTGTCGGCTGCATTTAAATCCGTGTCTGAAGTTTCCCGCTCTGTTCAGCGTGCAGTATCACGTGTCTAAACAAATAGCACGTGCTGTCAGTGATTTCACTCTCGCTCTCGCACTGTGTAATGACAGCAGACCCTTCTCAGCCGCTCCAGCAATGGACGCAACCCGGAAAACTATCGGCATGGAATTTTGCCGATAACCGATAGTTCCAGCAATCAACTATCGGTGCCGATTAATCGGCAAAACCGATACATCGGTCGACCTCTAGTTACAGTATCTTTAATCATGCAGTTTGTTAAAAATATGTATGCAGTTACTACTCTATGTGAACAGACTTTTGATTTTCACTTGATTTTAACCACTTTACATGACTCAGAATACCCTAACAACCCCCTAGCAACCACAAAGCAATGCACTAACAAGAACTCTGGACACCTTAGAAGTAACCACACAGCAATGTGCTGAAAACCACTAAGATCACCTTAGCAACTGCTTAGAAAAGCCCTGGCAACCAAACACAACAACCTAGCAACAACAGCTGGCAAACAACACTTGCATATTATTATCATCAGTGATATACTATTATAATTTTTATTAATATTTTGATTTTTTTAAAATACTATTTCTGTTTTCAATTTAATTTTACCTAATTAGTAATTTTGGTTTTTTTTTATTAGGTATTTTTTATATGTCTATATATCTTTATTCATTTTTATTGCAGTTTTAGTTATTTTAGTACTTCAAGTTTAACTAAAAAGAACATTAGAAATGCTGCCTTGGCAACTAAAATACAATTTTTAATATTTTATTTTAGTTCATATTTTTTATTTAAGTATTGAAAATGGATCCTCTGCAGTGAATGGGTGCCATCAGAATGAGAGCCCAAACATCTGATAAAAACATCACAATAATCCACAAGTAATCCACAGCACTCCAGTCCATCAGTTAATGTCTTGAAGTAAAAAAACGGTTTGTTTGTAAGAAACAAAATCATCATTAAGGTGTTTTAACTTTAATTTTCAGCTTGTATGGTGCTTGATCTGTGTTAATGTTAACTGATGGACTGGAGTGGTGTGGATTACTTGTGGATTATTGTGATGTTTTTATCATCTGTTTGGACTCTCATTCTGACGGCACCCATTCACTCCAGAGGATCCTTTGGTGAGCAAGTAATAAAATGCTACATTTCAAATCTGTTCTGAAGAAGAAGAAAACAACTAATCTACATCTTGGATGGCCTGTGGGTGAGAACATTTTCAACAAATCATCATTTTTGGGTGAACTATTCCTTTAAACAATGTAAATTTCTGGTTGAAAGGAACATGTGCATTTACTGGATGTAAGACCTTGCAATACATAAACAACCCCCTCTAATAACATCAAGTGAACCTTGACGACACGCATATCTAGTGTGTTTAGAGCACTGTTCAGACGCTTTAAGACACTCATTCTGCTCAGTTAGTCGTATTGTGGTTTGTTTCTGTATTCTCACAGACACAATCTAAAAGTAGAGTAAACGCTGTGAAACTCTGACCTACTGTTTGTATTTCTTTTCCCACAGTCCTCCAGAAATTTATGAAAAAACATGGGAGATCTCTTTTCAAATAATCAAGCATGTCTTGGGTTAGAAAGCTAAACTGCAATTTGCCAAAAATGGCTCAAAATGCAGTGTCGTCTTCAAGAAAATGCTGTAATTTAATACTGAAAGAGGCAGAGAAGATCAGAGGCACAGAATAGATTCTTATACTCGTGAGACGCTTCCTTCATCCGGCTGAAAACATGCACATTCCTCCAGCGCGAGAGGCACAGGGGTCTCGTGGTCGTGCTCTCTGTGACTAGCTCGACTGTCCTCGAAGAGAGAACCATTCATTTATTAAGTGACATGCCCTCCAGTCAAAGCTGAGCGAAATCTGGCCACTTTTCATCAGTTAAGAAAGCCAGCGATGCTGAAGAGAAAAGCTCTGTGACGGGCCGATCTGAGCTGCCCAACACAGCCAGCCTGTGATAAACACTTTATTATGGTCCAATCACATGATCTGTCTGCTGTCTCCTATGTGCGGCCCTTTCATTGCATGCAAACAGCAATTTTCAAGCCATTAAAAAGAGTTATGAAGTATTCATGCATTGAAGCCACACATACTGTATGTGTGCAGGAATTGACCATAACCACATATGAATTATGCATGGAAATCAACTATAAACTATCAAAGAGAGAACTCTCACAAAGCTTATGAACATGTCCCGGTCACATTTCACCCAAAAAGAAAAACCTGAAAAAATGTAAATAAATAAATAATTAAATAAATAAATAAATGTTATAATTTAATTTATATTTATTTTACATAGATTATGTAATTTAATTATTCATTTATTTGTTATATTTAATTTTAATTATGTATATAAATAACTAAATATTATATATACATACAAATACATATATATATATATATATATATAT
>NW_015536630.1:489878-492275 GCF_001515605.1 Sinocyclocheilus anshuiensis | reverse complement strand
TTATTTATTTACATAATATAATATTTTAAATTATATATATAATAGTAAATAAATAATATATCAAATAAATATAATTTATTTATTAAAAATATTATTAAATTTGATACTCTTACATAATCCAAGAACTTATGTTAATCACCAAGAAATGAATTCCTTCTTCATAACATAAATGCAAATCTGAACATAAAAGCACCAACCAATACAATTAATTCATTCATTCAACCTTACACCAAACTTCTCAAGCCACCAGCAGGACATGAGCATGACATTTTAGTTAACAGGGTTTTAAATGAGGTACAATGTCATACCACTCTGGACTGAATGAGAGCGTCTGAGCGGCTCGATGGTCTCAGAATGTGTGGAGATGACGCAGCTCATTTATCTTCTCCTCTCTGTGGAGCCGGTCAAACAGGAGTCGACTGCACCTCCTCATTAACCAGGGACCCTGGGCATGATGAATGGGATGACGGGGAATATCACAGCAGCTATAATGGCTCTAATTCCCCGGATTATCTGACAGCAGGACTGTAAGAGTAGCCCAGGGTCATGCCACATTCACCTTGATTACATTTCAACAGCTCCTGGGTGACGATATCTCAGAGGGGAATGTGGCTGTCGCATTAATTACATTTCATACAGGCCCGCTGCCAAACTCAGACTTCAGCTACATGAGGACGCCTATTTTAAAGCAAGACCCAGGTGAATAGGGTAAAAAAAAAAAAAAACATCACCATACAGTACTTTCCCAGTTGATTGACTAAATTAAGAATTCCAAACATGTTTTGAATTACAAGCTTTCTGAAATGTAGAAGGGAGAATAATTTTCATCATGCCTTTATGAATAAAATGTTGTATAAAATCAGGTGAATAATATATGACTAAACCTCTCTGTAAAACCCTTCAGAATAAAACTGTAAAGTTTGTTGTAAAAGAAAAAAACTCATTTTGACAAAAATGTTTTTTAAAGCATTGTAATTTAAATCTATATTTCAATTAGTTTAACAGATCAAATGCAACAACATAAACATTTAAAAGTGTATTTTGGATGTTTTCTTTCCATTATAGTCTGAAGCAACATGCTATGTAAAGTCAAACAACCCACAATCTAGTGCATGAAAAAACAACCCTTTTGTCTGAAGCATAAGGAATTATATTGAATATACACATTTTCTAAACCAGATTTTTAATCCAAACTTGCCATCACAATGATAGACTGTTTTTAGCACAGTGCTATGCAGTCGCTAGGACATTGTTGTTTCTTATTCATACTTATTTTGGCCTGGTATATGATCAAATGAGGTGTAGACGTACCCAGAAGTCACATCTATAGACCAGAATGTCACATAGACTTAAACATGGACTTTCAGTAGGAAACGACACCTTAGCAACCACATAGCAACACCTGGGTACTATTCAGAACACCCAAGCTTCTTGGCAGCAACTTTTACAAGCATGATTTTCTTTAAGAACATGTTCAAAATCCATTTTCAAATGTTCCTGTCACAAATTCTTAAAGCGCACACATTACCTCCTCTGATTCATTTTGAAGGAAACCAGAAACAGGAAATGACACAAGCAGGAATTCTCCAGGATACATTTCAGCTGCATCACTCTCATTGATTAGCCCACGCACAAATGTGGAGCGCAAACGTCTTAAAAGTTTATAAACGATGACTATGCTGTGCAGCTGGAGACCTTTCCGAGCGTGTGAGGAATTCTTGGCTTTCTCTCGCTCTGCCTGCGGGATTCCTGAATGTGCTGAAAAGTTTAAACCAAAGAGGTTCTTTAATCAAGTACATACGCTCCGATCACTTCCTGTCTGTTTCTCAGCCACTTCCTGTCTTTAGTTCACACACATCCTACATTTCAACATGTTAAAACATACATATTATTCACTCACTCGTTCTAAGTTGTAATTCTCATTATCATTGCAAACTGCATGATTTAATGGCATTACAACAAATACTACATATAATGATATATAAATTCCTTACAATTTAATTTTATGAAAAAATATTTCAATTTACAATTTTATTATATACATGTTAAATTGTAAGGAATTTATATCATGGTAGTATTTGTTGTAATGTGTATGTATATATGTACACACACACACACACACACACACACACACACCCACACACAGTCTGGTCAGCTATCCTTGTGGGGACTCTCCATAGGCGTAATGGTTTTTCTACTGTACAGACCGTATATTCTATTGCCCTACACCAACCCTACCCCTAAACCTACCCCTCACAGGAAACTTTCTGCATTTTTAGATTTTCAAAAAACATTCTGTATGATTTATAAGCTTTTGTACCCGTGGGGACCACAATTTAGGTCCCCACCGTGACACGAGTCCCCATGAGTCTGTGTGTATTCAGGTTTAAGTCCCCA
>NW_015536630.1:476195-489709 GCF_001515605.1 Sinocyclocheilus anshuiensis | reverse complement strand
GCCAGTGCCCATGAGTCTGTGTGTAGTCAGGTTTAAGTCCCCACCAGGTTATATAAACCAGTACACACACACACACACACACCTTTATTTCATCATGTTCAAATAGACATCTCAAAAAGAGAGAAGAACAAATAATATGTTGACTTTGGAAGGTCAATGGCCAAACTTTTAATTTACAGTATTAAAAAAAAGACTCATTTTGCAATCTTGTCTTACAAGTTGGACGTTCACAGTTTGTGGTGTTCAGGATCCGAGCGAGAACAACTGAATGAATGACAACATCTCCTAAACCATAATCAAAGCCAGACAAGCTTGAACTCTGAGATTAAACAGAGCAGAACGGGGTTAGTTGTCACATGGGACGATCTCAGAAAGTCTATCGTTTTTTCACAAATGTCAAGACGGGGCAAGTTGTTGTATGTTTTGTATGTATATGTACAAAAAAAAGACCAATGGGAATTTAGTATTCAAATACATGTAAGACCAATAGGAATTCTGTATGCAAATACTGAACATTCTAATGTAAGTCAGTAGGAGGTTTTCAAACTTCAATTTTAAATGTCTTAAAAGCATAAAGGACCCAAAACAAGACAAAGCTAAAATGATCTATAAAATAATCTATAAATGCCATAAAAAGCTTAGGCAGAAAAATAATTGCATTAGTTTAAAGATTTAAAACAAGCTAACCTGAAAGTTCGAGCAGTATCAATGAAGAGATCTTAAAACTATTGACAACACATTCATATTCACACATTCAAGTCTAATAACTCATCTAAAGCATCATGACAGTTAGAACATGTCTATTTACAAGTTCGACTAGAGAACAAAGCCAACCCCCCATTGAAAAGTCACACTCACCACTGTTTTCGAGTCGAACATGTGGCTCCTCAGTCCTCGACGTGCATGTCTGAAGCTCAGTTTGACTGCTGAAACTTTCCCTGAACGCTCAGAGAACAATACATGCTGCTCTGACGGAGGACTGAGCCCCACACATTCATCACACAGCGGCTAGCGGTGAGAGCAAATGACATGAAATATACTGCAGGGTGGAGCTGCGAAACCCACCCTCTCTCTCTCTCTCTCTCTCCAGCTGTGGGACAGTCAGAGCAGATACTGCCACCGCAGTTGAATAAACTCCTTCCTATGTGCTTTTAAAATGTGCGCCTGTGAGGCTGATGGGGCAGAAGCAGATAAGATTACCCTGACAAAAGCTCAACAGACCTATCTTATTATCAGCATGGGTAAAAAGATACGGCCCATACGCTGCTGACGGGAGGAAATCTAATTCAGGAGGGCACAGAAAAACTGGAGAATTTGTGTGCACTTAAACAGATGAATGACAGTCATTAGGGTGAATCTCACAAATAAATTTCAGGTTCATACAACATCCCAAAATTAAAGAGCAATTATATTTTCAATGAAGAAAAATCAAGCCTATTTTGAGGACTTTTAAAAAAATGTTGCATTATATTTTCATAATGTTTTATGAAAAAGATTCTAATTATGGTAAAAGTATGGACAGTATAAATGACACACTATATTACATAATAATATAATATAGTAAAATATTAATAATTATATAATATAATAATTAATATAATTATTTTTACTTGCAAATCAAAAAGAAAAAATAGGAAATTATACTTTGTATAAAGATAAAGTAAATATTTTGATCAAGTCATACTAACTCAATATTTTATTAATATAATATAAAATAAAATATAATATAATAATACATTATGCAAATTATATTTAACTTGCATATAAAAAAACCCCCAGGAAATTACATTTTGCATAAAGTCATACTCAATATTTTATTAATATATAATAATATAAGACATTATGCAAGTCATATTTTACTTGCAAATCAAAAACAAACAAAAAAACAGGAAATTACATTTTGCATAAAGAAGATAAAGTCTATTTTTTGTATATTCATATTCTTAATCAAATATTGATAATAATAATAAAATATATAAAAATTGAAATATTGATTGCATAATAACTTTTTATTGAACAACAAATAGGTTTTATACATTTTTTTAGCATGTTTTCATGAGATCAACCCATTAGGGAGCCAAACAATTGTTTGGTGAACAACTTCAGCTCACAAAGACTTATCAACCAAACTTGCACACACAGAGCTCTAAACGCCAGTAGACGGCAGCAGACATCAGCTTCACATCACTGTCCATTAGAAGAGGTCTGAATGCTGGACTGACATCAGCGATTAGCAGTATCTCCTCACACAAGCATAACCAAAACCGCTAATAGCATGGTATATATTCACAGTACCAGTCCAAATCATGTGCCTCATTCATGCAATGTGTGCTGTTCTTTATAAGCGATCTCACCTGGTGAACAATTAAGTATATAGTAGGAAAAAAATCCCACAGACTTAAACTGAAAGAGGGAATATTTGTATTAACAGTAGTAACCAATATAAGTAAATCCTGAAAAGCAAATCTTGAAATAAATCAGTGAAGCAAAACTGAAACAGCAACATTGTCAGATGGCTGCAGTGACACCTTCACTAATTCTAATGAGTGATCTAGTTTTGTCGTGCCATGCCGCTGTCTCTCAAACACTCACAGACATTACAGTCACTTACACAGCACTACTGATCAGTGAGACTGTGAGAGGAAGTGGCTGGGAGTCTGTTTGTGGTTCTGGACATCATTAGATCAGTGGCAGATGGCTGGTCAGGGATCTGCATCATGTCTGTGTGTATTTGTGGACGGCGGGGCACATGCCACAGGGCGCAGTGATAGCGGTGCCAGCGCCAGAAAGGGCATTTTTGCGCACCAGTGCACCGGCAGAGAAACTGAGCCTGTCTGTCCACGTCTCTTCTCTGGATTTCACATCTCGCTGGCCGTCTGAACTCACTCATACTGCACCAGCTCATACAACTGCACTCTGCACCACTGAAATAAATACACTTCTGATTTACTATGAAGACATAATGTTCATTAGTCAGACCACTTATAGAAATTAAGATGCAAAAACAGGCTGTTCAGAAATCAAAATGAGAACATTCAAATATGCCCGCCCAGCGTTATTTTTGAATTATTAGGACACTATTATAGTTTTTATTAATGTTTTGAATTAGTTATTAGTTTAAGATTTAGTAATTTGGTACAATATCTCTATAGAGTTTTTATTTTAATTTTAGTTTTTGTTATTTTAGTACATCAAGTTAAACTTATTGAAAATGAGAAATGCTGCTTTCACAATTAGCTGAAATAAAATAATAAGTTTCAGTTTTTTAAATATTAAATAGTTAAAGTTTATTTTATTTCTAGTAACAAAATTCAATGTTTTTTTATTTTTATTTGAATAACCCTGGCCCACCTACATTTCAACCTACTCAGAAACTTGATGAATCACATTGTAAACTATATAAGCTCAAATTTGCATATTTAAAACATAGGCTTTTTTCTTTTTGATTTGAGAGTAAAATATGATTTGTATATATAGCCTATATTTCTGATGACATCTAAGCCACACAGGTTATATTTAAAAATCTTTGCAATAATAAGTAATAATGTAGCTTATTCATTTCCAGTGCATAAAACAAAGTGCTCTGTGGATTTTTTTCCGCACTGAATCTCTTGTTTCATTGTTGAATTTTCCTATTTTTCACATTATGAAGGTAAAATGGGTTGCAAATGCGAACTTATAATGAATCCATCGCCTTTAGTGAGAGTCACAGAGTCACACAGCTCTCGCATGGTGAACCGAGTGATTCACATCAGGGCTTGACTTTCTGTTTGTTGTTTGTTCCAGTCATCCGGTCAAGCGAGAACACATGTGACTCATGCCCATAACAGCTATCACTCAAAATCTAGCGTGATGCTTCCAGACACTGGATATCTGGCTCTCTTGGGGTCGTACAGCCCCATGTTGGTCATGTTGTGTGATTGTGAACTCAGCGTGACCTTCTGCGTCTAAATAGCGGAAAGCACATCCAACGGGCCGCAGCTGTGCACAGAAAATTCATTCTTCATTCAGCTTATTTATTTAGTTTTACATTATGTGGCTTTAATTTTGCCCTCTTAAAAAATCAAGGCTGATTCAGAGGACTGCCAGATGTTTTGACGTACTAGCTTCTCACACAATTACACCAATCAACATTTCTGTGCCAATTACATCCACTAATTATAATTTATGAACCCATTTTGTGAATGCACTGCATTTTACGAATGCATCTTCATGTTTTGTTATGCTGGTTATGGATTAAAGCAAATCACTCACCACATAAATATCAGCGATACAAGTGATAGAGCATCTGCAGCCCATTTCACTTCAATAATGTGACATATTTAAAACAGGATATTCAGCAGGGAAAAATATAAGTTGTGAGCACTGTATGAGTTTGTTTATCAGAACAGATTTGGAGAAAACATCACTTGCTCACCAATGGATCCTCTGCAGTGAATGGGTGCCGTCAGAATGAGAGTCCAAACAGCTGATAAAAACATCACAATAATCCACAAGTAATCCACACCACTCCAGTCCGTTAAGAAACAAATCCATCATCAAGGTATTTTAACTTTAAACCGTTGCTTCCGGCCAAAATAACAGTCCATAATCCATAATTCTTCCAGTGGAAAAAAAGCACATCCCCTGTTGTCCTCTCATATCAAAATCCAGGACTGTTTTTGCTTGTAAACAGTGCTTGATCTGTGCAGATTTCTCTCCTGATTCCGACGAGATAACTTCATCTCTGGAAAAAGCAATATCATGGATAGAGGACTCACATTTTAGCCAGAGGCAATGGCTTGAAGTTAAAAATGTCAAAATGATGGATTTGTTTTCTTACAAAGACACAGCTTTTCACTTCACAAGACATTAATTGATGGACTGGAGTGGTGTGGATTACTTGTGGATTATTGTGATGTTTTTATCAGCTGTTTGGACTCTCATTCTGACGGCACCCATTCACTGCAGAGGATCCATTGGTGAGCAAGTGATGCAATGCTACATTTCTCCAAATCTCTTCCCATGACAGCAATGTCATTACGGAGGTGGAGCATTCTGATTAAAGATTATGTAAACTAACCTTTTTTCCCCTTTGGAATGACGTGCACGGTTCAGTCGTGCACTATAGCATCAGAAACCTACATTAAGTTAATTTCACATTGACATTAATAGTGACAAATGAACGAAGCATGATGCTCCCAGCGGACACATCTTCTGCGGTATATAAACTGAGCAGACTGTAAATAAACTGAGCTCTGTGTTTAAGACACTGCATGTGTTTTGACCATGACGACCTCCAGGGCAGCAGGATAGCGTCTGTGTGGCCCATCTAACGAGGACAGACAGCTAAGTGAATTTTGACAGGTCTCTAGAGACAAACAGGGTTAAACAGACACGCCTCTTTGTAGCCAGCTGTCAGTCACCTGTGCGCTCCTGTCACATGATAAACCCACACGCTGACAAACAAAAACACTTCAACCATCTCCCATAAAATATGCTTGTATTTCAATTATGGCTTTTCTACATCACTGGATTCAGTCACTAAAGGCAGGCGAAACTAAACTATCACATTTCATCTACCTCATCACACAAAAAGGCAGAAAAAAATGCCAACATATATTTCTAACCTCTTGATCATGTTTAATTCAAAGAAGCCAGCATTGTGCTTTTTAATTAGCAATGGATGAGTGATCTGGAATCCCCATGGACTCGATCTGTGATCCGCCACACATCGGTCTTCGGGGAGAGTTTCTAAGCATGTTATCATCTCAAAGAAAACATCTCAGACTCTCACCTGCTGTATAAAGTCAATAAAGTGAAAACACACTGACCTCACTTCTCAGCGACTGACCCACATACAGCGAGCCAACCTCAGAGTAACAAGTGCATCTATTGTGAAAGTCCTAATTAAGATTTAATCAGTTCTTCCCTGCCTGCAGATGTTTCCACAGAGACCTGGAGCTCTCCACCACCCAAGCATGACCTGAAGACATCTATACCATAACAAATCCTGCAGATGACCTTACATTGACCTGAAGCAGCTGTAATGAAAGAGAGAGTATAATCCAGTAAATCTAGCATTAATCTCATCTGACAACCCTCAGCAGATCAAAGTGGATTTAAAAAAGGAATTTCCTTTTGAATAACATGAACATGAGTCCGTTTTAGTTTCTTGTTGACTTTAAAAGGACTTCAAACATTATAAATAAAAGAATCATACATTACACCAGGGGCGTAGCCATCATTTCAGAAGTGAGGGGGACAGATCATGTCTTCATGTTTCCAAACGTTTCTGTTTTCATACAGCGATAGCTGGACGCTTTTGTCCATATTAGGAATTTCCTCGTACGACATTCTGCGCGAGAGCACCCTCCGGCTTTGAGTATGAATGAAACATACACTGCACGGAGTGTTTAGCGCTCCGCGATGTTCATTCTCACCTTATTCTGGGTCCGAATAAAACACTAGATCATGCACAGACTATCCTGTCTCTTTGAATTTAAATCTATATTTATTCACACCGGCTCTTGAAAACCTCTATGCGAACACACTTGCCCGAAAAAGTGCGAGGGACGAATTTACGTGATATTAAAAGTGGGGGGGGACACGTCCCCCGCGTAATCTACGCCCCTGCATTACACAACGGCTAAATGATCATAAAAGTATTGGCCACATGCAAAATGACCACATTTGGTTTTCAACCAGAAAATGCTGAAAATCAACGATTCGCAAAAGGAGGCGCATTGAGCTCGAGTGAAGCATTTAGGGCCTCAAAAATTATGATACCACAAGAAACGTTTATTAAGAACCAGAATCTAAAATTATATTCAGATATCTTTAGTTATTCTTGAGTTACAGGCATGCAAACTTGAAAAAAAAAAGAGAATATTTATGTAACTCAGACAGGTATGTTCAATGCAATTGTTTTGATAGAGGAAAACAAGATACATTCTAGCTTCAACGATATTTGTTCTTCAGACATTCCTCTTTAAAAGAAAAAGTAGCAGCTGTATGCAAAGTGACCCACATTTGGTTTTTGACCACTGAAAATGTGCACAATTTAAAAATTTACCCATGAAGCCACACTGAAATCCTCATATATCTGGAACCAAACCATATATGTGACCCTGGACCACAAAACCAGTCTTAAGTGTCAATTTTTTTGTTAGGATAGGACAATATTTGGCTGAGATACAACTATTTGAAAATCTGGAATCTGAGGGTGCAAAAAAATCTAAATATTGAGAAAATCGCCTTTAAAGTTGTCCAAATGAAGTTCTTAGCAATGCATATTACTAATCAAAAATTAAGTTTTTGATATATTTACGGTAGGAAATTTACGAAATATCTTCATAGAACATGATCTTTACTTAATATCCTAATGATTTTTGGCATAAAAGAAAAATCTATAATTTTGACCCATACAATGTATTTTTGGCTATTGCTACAAACATACCCCAGCAACTTAAGACTGCTTTTGTGCTCCAGGGTCACATATGACCTTAAAAATTAAGATTCCAAAAGGGACGTTTTTTTTTAAGAACCAGAATCTAAAAGGATATTAAAATGTCTTTAATACTTCTTGAGTTACCGGCATGCAAACTTTGGCGAAAAAAAACCAAGAATGCTTTTCCCATTTTTGAATGGTCACCATTGCCATATAATGCAACAAAGATCGCTAAAGTCAATAGATTTTATTTTATTTTTTAACCTGAAGATCTCTGGTTACATTGAGATGTAATGACCCCGAAGATGTGAAAAATAAAAGGAAAGACAGATCACCATGAGCATTTCAGTTCCACATGACTGCAATCTCATTTCAGCTTCACCTCCACCTACAACTGCAAAGCATCACTCTGTTTCTTCCTAAAAGAGAACCCTTGTCGTTCTCATCTAGTACTGAACGCAGCAGGCACTGGGACGTCGGAACAAGGCTGTTTCTCTTTCTGGTGGAGCGTCCTCTTGTCCTCAGCTCTGAATTAGCGCTGACTTCTCTCTGCCATCTGACCGCTGATGCTCCTCTGGGCTCGTCTTTTCCAGCACACTGCCTCCGACACCTTGATGTTGCACTTAGAAATCTTCTAGGGACCGGCTTTACTGGTTACACAACGTCCTTTTGGCAGCACATCACCACCTCTTCACATCCCAGCAGATTCATCACCGATTCACAAATTCCTGACAACCTATAGACTTTTCCATAACTGTCCTATACTGTCTATACATGCTGGTTTCCAGATGCTTCTGTATATTAACTTCACAGATAAAGAGAAAATTGCATATAATGCTGAGAAACCTGATTGGCTAATAGTATTTTAGTCAGAAATTTGTGTATAATAGACTGCTAAACTGCTGTATAAATGTGTAGTATATTTTATATATTTAAGCACATTTTTATATATTTATATAAAAACTTATATATATATATTTTTTTTTCTTTCTATGTATATTATAGATTTTTTCAAATATATCACTAAAATAATAAAGTATGTTTAATCAATATATAAAAAATATGTGTATATATATATATATAAATATATATATATGAAATGTTATATATTATATATAAAAATATAGAAATATATGATATTCATATATTACACATATATTTCTACAATCACTTTATTATTATTAAATATAAATCATTTGTAAATCATTTAAATTAGATTACATTTTAATCACTTTATAATATAATATAATATAATATAATATAAATCACATATATAAAGAGAGTAACGACTAGACTTGATTTATATAGGGCTTTTTTAATTGTAATAGCGTGACATGAAATTTGCACTTGGTTATATTGAATTTGGGTTTACGTCTTATAGTATAATACAAAGAAATTCTGACTTTAAAAGCACCAAAAATCTCTTGCACATATACTCTCGCTTCTGGATGACTAGCGTTACATGAGGTTAATTAAAAAACTAAAAGCAATTAAGCGTCTTTTGTCTTCACACATCATGTACTTTAGACACTAGACAGATGCAACATCACATCCAATAATGAAGCAGTGAAAGCTGTGCCGCTGGCATTCAATACGCATCATGAATCATGAAATAGATTGATTTTTCAGTCGATGCGTCCAGCCCTTCCCCTCCCTCCCCATGTGGCTAATTTAAGGTTGGTTGCCCAAGTGTCAGGTTTTCACTGCTTTCTGCCCCATCAATAAGCACTGATTCAGCTCAGAGTCTGAGTCTCCATCAACACAAGAGCCCAGCTCACCCACCGCGATCCTCCAAACACACAGACACAAAAACCCCAACCATTCAATAGCACAGACACCCTGAGAATAAAGAAAACTAAACACAATCTAACATCATCTCGATAAGAACACATTCCAGCACTGTATCATGTCAAGAGTCATCTGAGAAGCACAGATTAAAAATATAATCACAGAGACATGAACAAAGACATGATCGATTCATTTTAGGGTGATTTTAACATAAAAGCAGCTTTAATTTGTAGTCCGTGTAATACGCACTCACACATTTAAAACAAAGCTCAATTAAAGCCAACGTGAATCACACTGCAGTCAGATAAACGTCTCTGCTGGCTCTCTCCTTATTTAATGAGTGTCTCCGTATCCCAATCCCATCTTCAATAGCAGCAGCACCGCTGGGCAGATTGATATCTCAATTACCCTGCTGCGCTCCATTCATCTTCCTCTCTGTCTGTTTACTTCCTCTCCTCTCGCTCCATCTCTTTCTAATCTTCCTCTTCTCTCACTTCACAGTTCCTTCCATTTCCAATACCCTTTTTTATTTTCCTGTTCCAGTGAAATTTCTCGTTCGGAGGACAAATCACAAAACTCTCCTCAGTCACAGACGTGTTCAAAAACAAATGCAGCAGAACAAAGAAAATATTACACAAACACCTATAAGCAACCAAGCACATTTCACTGCAGCAATATGATAAAAGACATCAATGCTACATTAATAATTACAATTACTTAATAATAATAAATAATAATAATAATAAGTAATATTATTATAATTATTAATATATTATAATATATTATTGATAATATTTATTATAATATTAAATATTACAAATATTCTATTATCATTATTATTAATAAGAAAAATATAAAATTATTCATAAAATATAAAATACATATATATGATATATAATAGTAAAATATAAATAATAATACCATTATTATTATTATTATTATTGTGCATTTAAATTTTACTATATTATATACACATACATATTCACAATATATTCTACAAGAACATAATATTTATATTATTATATTAGCATATATTTTAAGATTTTAATCTGAAGCTATAAAGTAGGCACTGTATTCTGAGTTGGCTAGAAAAACAGACAAGCTGATGAAAAGCTAATGTGAGTGGAGAGTTCACTTTGATGAGATTTATGCTTCCCTTCATACTGAGAGAATATTGCTCTTCTGTGCAGGGATATTAGCTTTCAGCTTTAGCGAATCATCACAAACACAAAATCAGCCCAGAGAAACCACACGCGAGGCCTCAGACTTACTGTCTGCTGGCTTTCGAGGCGAGTCCAGGATATTTTTGATGGCTGTTTCCTGAAGAGCAGCTTAATAACATCCTTGTCAGCCAGTTTCCCTTCATTTCTCATTTTCTAATAAAAATGGTCAATGTGCATTTCGGTAGAAAAAAATAGATTCGCAGCAAAGCTCTCGCAGTGTGAGACGAATGCTGAATCAGTCAAACCCCAGGGCTCACCAAACGAACAAATCTCATCTTTGTTTGATCTTGGTTAAATAGCTGAACTTTAATGGTAAGTTAGTGGTGTTGTGGGTGGACTAAATCAAGTGCCCTCAAAAATACAGGACGATACAAAACAAACAAAAGTACCATCAAGCAAAAACACCAGGATTTCTGCCTTGAACCACAAACTGAGAAGGAAGGAAAGCAAAAAAAAGCTTCCAATTCAAGAAAAACCCTTTCTAAATGAGACGTTAAAAGTACAGAAAAGAGTATAAAGTACAAGAAAAATTTGTATATATCAATGTGGCAATAAAAAAAAAAATGTTGTCAATAGACCTTAGTCACAATATTTCATATGATGCAAGCACCTCGTTCAGAGGTCAACAACACTGAAAAATATTGGTGTAAAAATTATTTTCACTCAGAAACTGAGGAACACATAATGGCAAGTAACATGTTGAATTAAATCTAACATTAATTCAAGAAAGTATTAAGACATTACAGAAAGATTGAATATGTTTAACTGTCAACTTGAGCTTTGAATCCGTGGCGGAAGGAAGTACTTCCGCACAAAAGAGGGTTTTATTAGGCACTCCGTTGACATGTTCCGTCGAACTGTTGTATAAACGCAATATCACTCTTGTTCAATGTGAATGCCGTATGGAATATGAGCAGTCATTTATTCCATCATCACCCGGCTGCTGATAGCGAGCGCACACAGGTGAGACCTGAACAGCACACGTTGATATCTGTGTTTAAACTAAACTCATTTAAGCTTTGCCAGTTTAAACATTTAAGAGCCAGAGGATGCGAGCTCACACGTGCAGTGAGAGGATTTGTGCGTGCGCTCATCCGAAGCGCGCAAACCCGTGCCTCAGAACGCACGCAAATGAGTGATTCTATAATTGCAGGTACATTTGGTGTCCGAAGTCATTATTTTTTTTCTGCTTTTTTCAAATGGTTATCATTTTAATTATTTTAATACTGTGTTACTCATTGTTATGAATTACAAGATGTTACAGTCCATAACAATATAATATTTTTTTGCAAAAAGTGTCTTAAATAGCTGAAAATCGTGATTTCTTGTTGTCCAAATTAGTAATTTAGTAATTAGTCATTTTTTCCATCATGTATCATTGTGTAATCAAAATATTTTATTTTACTTTTCTTTTTGTAATATTTCATTCATTTTATTTATAAAAGCACTAAAGAGTCATTTACCTAATTCTACAACATTATAAAAAAATTAAAAAAAAGTTTTTCTTATAAAAATGTGTGTCCGTAAATCTTGCGTCAACTCCGTTACCGTACCATACTTTGCCTTAAAATTACTGGAATTATCTCCCACAACTATGTAAGATACAGGAAATGATGTCACTTTCCCTCACTGTTAAGATCTGAAGCACTGAAAAGTCTATGTGCTCTCTCCAAGAAAATATTTTAATTTAAAAGTTCTTACACCAAGAGTTATTTTATAAAGTGTCAAATCTGTTACCACAATATCAAAAGGAAAACCGATTTTTTTCATTGATCACACTGTGTTATTTAAAATTCTTTTAATTATGATTTCATTAGTGCCATGTGCTCTTAGCATTTATGCTAGCAAGTGGAGTTTTTGGCAAAAAATTAAGAAAATTGTCAATTCTGTTACTGTCAAACTCTGTTACCAAGGTAGAGTAACAATGCTGACAATGCAGAATTGACAGTCCATCGGACAAGTCTGTTACTTTACAATTCTGTTACTTAAAGGGTCAACTCTGTTTATGAACTATTTTCACAAAAAACAATAAATGTGTTGTTTAAAATCCTAATAAGCATTATTGATTTATTTTTGCACCCTTATAATATTTCAACAACATTTCTTTTTTTAACTGGATATTGTATATAATACATTTTCAGATGAAAAATATTTGCTCCAATTGGACGGTTCTGTGAAGACATAGGTATTTTTTTATTTTAAAGGTATGCATAGGTGAAATATTATCTCAGTTTCAAGTGATGGAATGTAAGGACTGTCTAATGAAAGAAGAAGGATTTTTCCTGTTATGATTTATTGTTATTTCTACACATTGGCTAATTTGTCTGTAACAGAGTTGACAAACAATACCATAAAGACATCCGTTTTTTTTCATTAAAAGTAAAAAAAGGAAGTAACTTGTGTTTGGCAAGCACTGAATTATTAAAATTAAATATGTTTTCAATAAGATACTGAAAAAAAATCTGTTAGTGAAAAGTTTTTTTTCTTAACTTTCTGCAATGCCAAATGTATCTCCAATTATAGAATTGCCCATATATTAAGCTCTCTCTGAAGTATTGTGTTTAAATGGACAAATTCACACAAAAATGATGTCAAAATGCCCGTCTTGGTAAGTATCCTATAGCAGACATAGCCGGCTGAACGTACTGTATCAGTGCACTGGATCAGTGCATTCTCTTAAAGTGACAGCACTTTCTTAATATTAATCACACAGCAACAACAAAGAAATTACTCACTGCTCTTGATTGAATAGCTTTTGTAACTTTAGTAAAGATTAATCTTTAATTTATACAGTCAAATATGCAATGCTGTTTTACATTTCATTACTTTATTCAATTTCTGTACCTACAAACTAATGTTAGACCTACCTAAAAAAAAAACAGAAAATCAGTTTATTTTATTTGTATCTTTACTCTATTGTAATTACTTGTGCTGTTGCTGGTAGTTAGATAGATTATTCTTATTTTCTTTATTTTTATTTGACAGTATAGTTTTTATTACAGTATATTTTTATTAGACATTATAGTTAAACATAGCACATACCGAACCATACCGAAACCGTGACTCTAAAACCG
>NW_015536630.1:470478-475978 GCF_001515605.1 Sinocyclocheilus anshuiensis | reverse complement strand
TGTACCGTGCCCCCCCCAATATATATATATATATATATATATATATATATATACACACACACACACACAATATATTCTGCAAGAAAATAATATTTATATTAAAGCACATGAAAATTTTGTGTTAAAATATATAACTATAAATATATATTAAATATATTTAATACCATTATTATTATTATTCTTAGAAGGTGGCAATTGTTTGAAATATATTTCACAAACACAAAATCATGCTCATGTTTCATGAATGAGGCATAGTGTCATATTGTACACCTGTGTGGCGATTGAGGATACAAAACTGATTTTTTTTCAATTAGTATAATGCAACATGGCATAAAAAGCAGCATCACTCACAGTCTGATGAAGACGCTTCAAAGCAGATGTGCTTCTTTTTTTGTGTCTCAAGTTGTCTGTGCTGAACACGGCAAAAGGCCAAACTCGGGACACCAGAGACAGAAACTGACAGGAAAAACAAGGCAGCTACTGAAACAGATGCGCTCTTTCACACCACACAATGAGTGAGAAAGAACAAAACACCAGAATCATCTTTCAGGACGTCTGGAACAGTGACATCTGCAAACGACAGCACAGAAAGTGAACCTTTTTCCCAATGCATGCTAAATTAAATGCATCTGTACTGTGTTAAAAGTTCCTCAGTGTTAAAAGAGAATTTGCAACCCATTGAACTTACAGACATTAACGTTATCATATCTAATAAAGATAATTTTGGACGTCATAAGAGAACATAGAGCATGCTGTGTGTCCTGAGGGAGTTTCACCTTGCGAACGGCACACAGAAAGTACAGCGAGGCCGCAGCTGTGTAATTATCACTGTTTCCACTAGGATGCTCTCAATCCACTGAAAAACAAAATCTGGATTTTTGGAAAAACAAAAGGTAAGAGGAGAAACAAATCGGATGTTATGGCTTTTCAGTGACCATTCATCATAGTGACAGGACGTCACAGTCAGTGCACAGAAGAAGATTCTTGGGGCGAACCTCAAACCATCCGAGCGGGACAGAGAAACACAGCAAAACAACCGGAAACACGGATCGGGACCTGCTTAAAGAGAAGAGACAGAAGTCAAAGACTGTTTCTGTCAACTTACTTCTGTACTTTTTCGTACTATTTTTTTTTTACTAATGTATATAGTTTGGGGTCACGAAGATAAAAAAAAAAAAGTTTTTAAGAGATGTCTTTTATGCTCACCAAGGCTGCATTTATTTGATCAAAAATACAGTAAGAACAGTAAAAGTATTAAATATTATTGCAATATAAAATAAGTGTTTTCTATTTGAATATACTGTAAAATGTCATTTATTTCTGTGATGCAAATCTGAATTTTCAGCATCATTATTCCAGTCTTCAGTGTCACGTGATCCTTCAGAAATCATTCTATGCTTATTTGCTGTTCAACAAACATTTATTATTATTATCGATATTGAAAACAGCTGCTTTATATTTTTTGTGGATTTTTACAAATATTTAAAAATATATATATTTTTAAGGATTCTTTAAAGAATAAAGTTCGATAGAAGAACAGCATTTATTTGGAATTTTATTTTGCTATTATTGAACATTTTATTTGAAGATATATTTTGTAGTATTACAAATGTCTTTACTGTTACTTTTGATCACTTTATCACTTTCTAATTTCTTTAAAAATATCTTACTGACCCCAAACATTTGAACAGAGATAGATAGATAGATAGATAGATAGATAGATAGATAGATAGATAGATAGATTCAGTAACTCTTATATATATATTTAATGTTTATTTATTTTCACCAAACAAAAAAACAAAACAAAAAAAGTGTTTATTGTACAGAAACATTGTTAAATTGATTTTTGTTCACAATATATTGTGAATTATACAATGAAATACAGAGACAAGCAGTAATGGCCCTGAATTCAATGCTGAGGTCATGTAAATTTTAAATCATTCTGAACAAGATTAAAGAATTACAAATTAAAACAGGACAATTAATTATCAAACCTCTGTAAACATTTAAATTAGCTGTTTACAAGGTTGCTTCAGAATTGTACATTCCAAGAGATAAACTGTAAATCAACTGCACAATAATGATTTGTATACAAATGTTTGTGTTTTTTATGCTTTGCACAGATCATCAAAGTAATAGAAAATAATGAGGGTTGTGTGTAATTATGCATGTGCAGAATCAGATAATTATGTCTCCTGTAAAGACGCTGACTCTCTTGATATGCTCTGAATCTGGCTGCAGATTCATGATTAGTGTAATTAATTTCCTTGAAATACATCTATTCGCTGCCAACATATAGAGCTAATGCCATAAAGAATTAACTGCCCTGTGAATAATAAAGCTCAGCTCGGGCTTCTGGGCAACTCCAGCACTTTTAATGGGGCACATGGGAGCTATTTGACCTTGAGTGTTAACATGAATATTCTTTAGGGTTTCTGCGTCAACACTCCGGCCGGTAAGCACTTTTTTTTTTTTTTTTTTTTTTGCTGTGATAGAAGCGCTTAAGAGCGAGTGGGTGGGTTATATACAATTCCTCTGATGCTAGTAAGGGTTTTATGTGGGTTATATTTCCCTATAGCCATCTCACTTCTGTTACTGTGGGAGAAAGACACTGAAAATGAGATGATGGCAATACAACAGCACATTTACACATACAGTACTAGTGCACAAAACAAACATCTTCTGCTTCAGCTGGTTCACTTCCCACATTCAATATTCATCAGATTCCACAACAGCATAGGGCTTCCTGACTATAATATCTAACTAGATGTCACATTAACCAAACTGCCACAAGTTAAAGGGACAGTTCACCTAAAAATATAACTTCTGTCATTATTTGTCTCACTGGGAGACTTTGGTTCATCTTCGAAACACAAATTAAGATAATCTGAATGAAACCTGAGAAGTTTCTGTCCCTCTATTGAAAATCCAGGTAACCACAACTAAGAAGATTCAAAAAGTTCATAAAGGTGTAATAAAATTAATCCATATAGTATGCATCAAGCAGTTTAATACAAGTGCTGTAAAGAGATATGTTTTTTTTGACCCCTCTGATCACTTTTCAACACAAGTGCATGGGTACATTTTCATGCGTTTTTTTTTCTGTTGGATTTATGAAAACAAAGCTGAGAGATTACTGAAGTATGTATGCATTATTTTGCACAATATTTTAGGTGAACTGTCCCTTTAAAAGATCCCACATCCATATCTGTATATCCTGATACAGCTACAGATCTTTTTGATTGCTTTACAATGCAAGTATATGCCTTTTTTTTTGCCAGACTTATACTGTATATACAAAAAAAAAAAAAAACACTTTGGTGATGAAGTCATAACCTTGAGCTCATTAACATAAGACCACCCACCCTCAGCCATCCCTGCTGAATGCTGGTACAGTATGCAGAGGTTAGCCAATCATAACAGAGGCCATTTACATATTCATATACATTAGGGCAGATGCGCATTAAATATCGCATGCGATTTATCGTGCAACCCTAGTATACATATAAAGTTACACTTGGTTAAACTTAGACTAGCAAAAACAGCCTGTTAAAAGTCAGAGAGAATGGTCATGAAAAACTAAATGTAAAGAATTTTTAAGTAGGAGTTTTTGGAAATCTCTCGTCTTTCCTTGACTGATCTTCATGCCAAATCAATGTTTCTGGAAGGATGCGTCCACATGATGCACTGAGCAGCTAAATGTCAACGGGTCAGACATGCTGCCATCTCAATGCATTTGAGCTCATGTTTTCCTCGCCGTGTTCATCAGGGGCAGCAGCAGTGCAGTCGACTGCCTGTCAGTGCACACTCTCAAACACAGACCAGAGTTTGCTTAAAATAAGTAATCTTGCATCTTTTTCATGTAAACCCAAATGCAAGAAAGCTGAATGAGACAAAATATACTACTGTACATATAACTAATAAAACTCTATGATCTTTTTGAGTCACTGAAGTTACAGAGCTCTCCTACTTTGCAGTACATTTTCATGTCTCCATTATACTGGAATTTTAAAGAATTTGCAACAGAAATGTTCCAAATTGACGTCATCCTCCAGGAAGTGACATCATTTTGGAGGGAAAACAGCAGCACAATCACTATTGAGCATTATCAATGGATTTGACTGCCTAGCTGGGATTTAAAGGGGTCATATGATGCAATTTCAATTTTTCCTTTCTCTTTGGAGTGTTACAAACTCTTGGTGCATAAAGAAGATCTGTATCTTATTACACCAAATACACAAAATAATGTTCTTTTTAGCAGCATCATATGACCCCTTTAAAGACATAATATTCAGTAATATTTTCAAATTGACTGCACTGACACTTGGATGAGAACAAAACGTGAGCTGAGCTGAGATGAATGATGACACTACTCTGTCTTCTGTAGAGCTGCTTTATAGCTGAATTGACTTCACTTCATAATTCATGAATTTGCAACATTGACTCTCTTATTAAACTGAACTGAATCAACATTGAACTGACGGGAGCTGAATAATGACACTATATTTTAAAGAAATTTGCAACATTAACACTGCTAGTTTCCTGTTTATTACTGTGAAGCTGCTTTGAATAATCTGTATTGTATAAAATGGGATGTTTTATGGTGTTAGTTACTTTTGTGTCAATAGACCATTCAATCCTGTTTGATTAAATTAAACAAATCAGTCTCATAATATCGATATTTCTAAAGATTTTTAACAAAGCAAGACATTTACCTCGGAGCTGAAGGGAGTTTAAAAGGTACTGCAGAACAGAATTGACCACCAGACAGTCATTTAAGGACACATGGAGATAAAGTTTCATTAGAAATGTCCAATCTGCTTTATATCTGAACATCTGAGCCACCCACAGCAGAAATGACAAAGAGCCACATGGGAAATAAATGACTGTAAATCATGTTAGTGTGTTTAAGCATCTGTGCCAGACAGCAGAGTTCATATAAATCACTGACCTTATAAAATAAAGCTTAAAATAAAGTCCATCTGCATGAGTTCAGTGATACAGAGCCTCTACAGAGTTTAGTCACTTGCACATTTAAAGGGATAGTTCACCCAAAAATGAAAATTAGCCCATTATTTACTCACCCTCAAGTCATCCTAGGCGTATATGACTACCTTCTTTCAGATGAATCCAATCGGGAGTTATATTGAAAATTGTCTTTGAAAAATTGTTTAATGGCAGTCAGTGGGTGTCACAGTCCGAAAGAAGTGAAATAAAGCGCATCCATCCATAATAAAAAGTGCCGCACATGGCTGCGGGGAGTGAACAAAGGCCTCCTGTAGCGAATCGATGCATTTTTGTAAGAAAAATATCCATATTCAAAACGTAATAATCACTTTAATCTAGCTTGCGCCAACAGTTGTACACGGAAGCAGCTCCGGGAGGATGACGTAAGATGTCGGCGTTGCGCTGGTGAGTCTCGTGAAAACCAACGTTTGTTTACAGGAGCAAAGGAAGCAAAGTTTCCTTACTTTAGCAAAGGAAAACCAGTCTCCTCTTG
>NW_015536630.1:462776-469086 GCF_001515605.1 Sinocyclocheilus anshuiensis | reverse complement strand
AATCCTCGTTTTGTACTTCTAATTCGTGACCGTTGTTTTGTTTTGATCTCTCCCCTGCGCTTCCGCGTGCGTCACTTCTGAGCGGTGCATGCGCAACGCCGACGTCCTACGTCAACAGCCCGGAGCTGCTTCCGTGTACAACAGTGAGCGCAAGCTAGATTAAATTGATTATTACGTTTTAAATATGGTTATTTTTCTTACAAAAACGCATCAATTCGCTACAGGAGGCCTTTGTTCAACCCCCGGAGCCGTGTGAGGCACTTTTTATTATGAATGGATGTGCTTTATTTCACTTCTTTTGGACTGATGAACTGCAACACCCCGCTGACTGCCATTAAACAGCTTGGAATATCAAAGACAATTTTTAATATAACTCCGACTGGATTCGTCTGAAAGAAGAAAGTCATATACACCTAGGATGCCTTGAGGGTGAGTAATTCATGGGCTAATTTTCATTTTTGGGTGAACTAACCCTTTAACAATAAACTCAAATCCAACCAGATTGTAAAAAGTGATTTTTTCTAAGATTATTGGAGAATATTTTACTAGAAAATATTACTAGAAATATTAGTTTTTCTACTTCAAAATTTTACTTCAAAGAATTAAGTGGCATTTCTTTCCAACTGTTTGTAAAATGTACTAGCAATTTCCATCCAAAATAAGTCAAAATAACTCAAATGCAACCACACAAAAAAATTATTTTGAAAGATATATTGAAAGAACATACTATTTCACTCTTTCTACTTCACAATTTCATATTTAATTCAATGTGTTACTTGCCTTTTCTTAGAAATTGGTAAATTTCATAAATAACTACAGAATGAAAATTGTTTCAAAGTAAATGCAACCACACTCTAAAAAAATATTTTTTAGAAGTTATAAATAAAACAAAGATTATCAGTGTAGGTTTTACAAAAAATACTTTAGTATTTCTACTTCAAAATCTCATGTTTAATTCAATGTGTTACTTCCCATTTCTTTTATTTGTCAAATTTCATAGCAATTTCTGAGTAAAAACTTTCAAATGAAAATAAAACGCAACCATAATGTTAAAAAAAAAATTATTTATAGCTGTAACCGAAGATTATTGTAGTATATTTTACAAGAAAATACTATTTTTGTGTTTCCTTGCCAAAATTTCATGTTTATTTCAATGGTTTACTTGCCATTTCTTTGTGTTTATTTGTGAAATTTACTAGCAATTTATGAATAAAAATGAACTCAAATTAAATAAAATGCAACCACACTAAAAAAAAAGATAATTTGAATTTGTAAACAAAGATTATTGGTGTGTTTTACAAGAAAATACTATTTCAGTGTTTCTGCTTCAAAATATCAGTATAAAGTGTCTTATATTTTCACAAATAACAGTAAGTGCAGCCAGTTCTGTTTGCTAAAATAACAAAAAATCCTTTTATTAAACATATACTGTAACTCCTCCATTCCCACAAGCACTCTAGCCCCCGTCACGACCTCTCTCCTCTTCTAGCAGGGTTGCAATTTCATGTCGCAGGGCGCCGAGGTCGTTTCACCTCTAGGGACGAAGCGTAAGCTGTATCAGCAGTGCCATCAGCGCTGTGTGTGAAATGTCTGAAGTTCACCAGCAACCAGCAGCCCCACCAATCACTTGCTCCAGGGTTTGTTTAAGGCCCCGTGGGGGGCTCCATGGATGGCATGCATGTCAGGAGTGTGGCAGGTGCATGGCCTTTAGCACTCACTCACCGCTGTGTGTTGGCTGGAGGAACTGCTTTATTTACTGCATCGCCAATTAACAATTAACAGCTGAGCTAAATATATAACCTGATAACTGAGTGTCTGAGGAGGTGGACAGATGCCAGCCTGAAATTACTAGGGCCAAAACATACTCTATGCAAGTAAATAAACTAAAATGCTCGGACAATGTGTTCCAGTAAGACAAACCTGAAGGGGGCGATGTAGTTACCGTCACATTTCTGAGCCATTAAATTGTGTTATTATTCAGATTGCTAGCTAATCATCAATATTTGACATCAAATCTTGCGCAAACATCTGCAAAGAACAGATTCAATTTTTTGTGTTTTTTTTTGCAAAGCAAGTCCACTTTCAAAAAAAAAAGAAAAAAAGATTGAACAAAAACGTAAAATTTTTAACTCAATGAACCGCTGTGAGTTTGACAAGAAAATACTGTTTAATTCAAGAAATACTCTTTCAGTCTTTCTACTGTACTTCAAATTTTCACATTTAATTCAATGTATTATTACCTATGTCTTCGTAATTGTCAAATTTATTACAAAAATTCTCAAATTTATGAATCACTTATAATGTGCATTTGAAAAAAAAAAAAACAGCAACCATTTTCATTTAAATGTTTATGATTCTTGTAGTTAAGAATATATATACTGTATATATACACGTATATATATATATTAGGGATGCTCCGATCAGGATTTTTGCAGCCGATACAGAGGACCGATTTCTTGTCATGGTGATCGGCCGATGCCGATTCTGATGCTTCAAGCTTTATATAGACGGTTTCATCAGGCACACGCGCCTGGCCCGAAGTTAACTTCCGGTCTGTTTGTTTATCAGTCTGGCTAAGGCGCTGGCTACAAACGCAGTTAAAGTTAAGGTGATGAGTAGACTGAAGTTGGACTCAGGTGGTTGTGCCGTTTATTTATTTGTGGCGCTCACCACAATATCAAAACTGACCGATTTTCCAAAAGGGTCCGTTGAATAAACATGAGCATGTACTGCACGTTTAAAAATCAAAACTATTTCTGAAGGAAGACCATCTTTAGAAAATTTTCGATGTCATTTCATTTAATCTTGCATGTTATATGCCTGATAAAGCAGCGTTTGTGAGCTCAGCGGTGCTTTGTGTACAGCCCTTACTCGGGAAACCTCTGTTTCTCCCGCTTTAAAGCACCTCCTGCTGGCAGAGAATGAATTTGCATTTTCAGTAAGTCCGTCTGATTTACGCAGCAAACATATTTTGCTTTCCCTATATCCATGGCCTCTGCGGATAATCCGCGGGCCGGGTAATAAAAAATTCATTCAGATTATTTGCGGGTGGGTCGCGGGTGGATAAAATAAATCATAAATGATGCAAATATTAACTAATTTTTTTTTAAAGGGGTCATATGATGCGATTTCAATTTTTCCTTTCTCTTTGAAGTGTTACAAGCTCTTGGTGCATAAAGAAGATCTGTAAAGTTACAAAGACTAAAGTCTCAAATCCAAAGAGATATTCTTTATAAAAGTTAAGAGTCAACCACGCCTACCTAAAACGGCTCGTTCTAACACGCCCCCACATGTCTACGTCATGATGTGGGAAGATTTGCATAACGCCGCCCAAATGTTCATGAAAAGAAAGGCGCCGTAACTTTTGTTCTCGCTGTAGTATTGTTGCTGCCGCCATGTCGTGAAGACGCTGTGTTTCTCGGTGTGAAAGCGAAACTACTTTGTTTGGCCTTCCAAAAGAGGACGATATCCGCTTCGTCATGCCTAGAGCTGATCCGTGCTGGTCGCTGAGGAAATACATCAACTTCGCGCTGTGAATCGCCGGATCGGCTTTCACTGAGGACGAAGCGGAGTCCAGCCCGGGGTCGTCACATGGTATGTGGAAAATAATGTTTTTTTTAACCTTAAACTGCATAAACATTTCATTACACCAAATACACAAAATAATGTTCTTTTTAGCAACATCATATGACCCCTTTAAATAAATTTTTTTCATGAGGCAGACGATTTCATGTGTGTGTGTGTGTGTTCGTTCGCCTGATCAGGAAGTTGCAGTGACAGAAACGGTGACATTCCAGATAAAGTGGCTAATATGGCCAAAGAAGTTACTTTGTTTTATAAATAAATGTTCATTTAAAAGCAGCCCACGATCAGCATGTTATGTTACCGTTATCCCTTACGGCTCCGACGAGGTTTTGTTCCGTCCTCCACGCTGTGACAACTCACAAAAGACTATTTTTAGCCAAGCAGCACGGAGAGCCGCTTCAGAAACGTGCCACAGCTGGCTGGTATAAACACAAGCACTGACTAGAGCGGCCGCGATCAGCTCCGGTTCCCGTGGAGCCGTAACGCGCCGCAGACGCGTGCAGTGAGGCGCAGATCAGCTCTAACGTCACTGGATCTGCTGTTAAAAATGAACCATCCATTCATCATATCATCATGCAAAACATACATGACAAATAGCGAATTTTTCATTGTTTCTCGAAACGTCATAGCATTTCCACACCGGCGATGACATGATTGTGGTGCCAAATCATTTATGTTCCCACGCATAATGTACGTCGTCACGCATTAACGTCATCAAATTGCGATCGGTTCGTGAGATCGGCCAAGAGTAGTGAGTACCAATCGAGTCATAAAATTAATAATCGAGAGCATCCCTAATATATATATAAATAATGGGAAGCTAACGTGCCCGTTTTTGACCTTAAATGAGACTTCAATTAAAAGTTCAAGTTAAAAAAAACACAAAGCATTCTACTTTTAAGATGCACGTACTGTTTACTCGGGAACATTTGCACTCTATATATGATGGATGAGGATGGAGGGCTGAAGTCTCCATTACTGTCCCTTGAATAGAGAACAGAAGCTTTTCTTTAGGAGCAGGAACATGAACACCTCCTGATCACAGTCACAGAGAGGAGCAGTGAATGGAGGTGAGAGATGGAGGTGTAAGAACGCTGGTAAAAACAGCACGTCTGATACAATGTTCCAGCATCTCGTTCTAAAGCACATGCTGAGATATAATGAAACTTACAGGCATTTCCATTTTTGTGCTTTTTCCATTCATTCATTCACTCTTATCTCATGTCAAACCAATATGACTGTCTTTATTCTTTGCAACAACTTCACAGCGCCTTTTTACACATTGAAGGTAAATTTAAATGGACAATGTCAATTTCCAAATATGACAAATAACATAACTGAAAGTATCAAAAACTTTAGCAGTAACAAAAATCACAGAATTTCAGATTCTAAAATCTAGTCTAGTAGTCTAGTAATAGGTCAATATATATCGACCAGGCCAATAAACGGACTAAAATTGAGCCATTTTGAAGTGCTATTTATGCCTTTTATTAAAAAAACCTCTTGGTTATATACCTTAAATCTGGGCAAAATCTGCAATACTGATACCATTTCAGCCACATGATGCTGGTATATATAGATACATAATGTTTTTTTTTTTTTTAACTGACATCATAACTATGAACTCTGGCGCAGCACATGCCACACAGAATCTATCTGCACGAACATGCACTATATATTCAGAAAGCAGCATCATAATAGCCTTCAGCGAGTCTTAGAGGAGGTGAGGAAGTGGAGTAGAAAACTGAATCACGAACAATCATGATCTAATGTTCACAGCGTCTTCACAGGCCATCATAATTGTGCTGCGCTGCAGATGCAGAAGAAGACGAGATCTGGCATCCTGCAGACATCAGCTGCTTTTCATTTCAGGGCCTCATGGGTAATTTTAGAATGGGCGCACAGGACTCGCCCAAGCTGATGTATGCTTGTTTTCTCTCTCTCAGGCTGTAATTGGTTACAAACAAATGAGGACGGAGCGCAGCGGGAGGCTGGATTAGATGGAGGGTGTTTTGCACTCACACTCATAAGGGCAAATTGGATTTATCGGAGACCTGTAAGACCTCTGCGCATCCACAGAGTCCTTCCAGACAACAGACATGTGACTAAACTAAAAACAAACCCATTATTCTCAGCGGGAGCTGAAAACTGAGACCGGATTAAAGGATCTTGGAGTAACAAAAACACTATCCTACCACATACTGTATTATTACATGAACGTCCAGGTCAGACTTTATGTTATCCTAATTACCAACAAAAATGTGTCAGAACACCTACAGAAAAGGAAACAGTAAAAGCATAAGTCAAGAGCATATAAAAAAGCAAATGACTAGGGATTTCTCAGCATGGCTGATTTGCTGATGAACAACATAATAGTCAACTAGTGAGGTCGACTATGTTTTATTTTTATTTTTTAGCTCTGTCAGCATGCTAAAAACCCCGCTTGCATCTCTGAAGTCTTTTTTTTTAATTAAATTGTAGCATAATGGAAATGATTACAGACACATTACTGGACATAAAAGAGTACTAAACAGAAAAAACAAACAAAAACAGAAGGCAATTTTTGTTTCTCCATCCCAGACCAATCAACTAAATAAAAAATATATACACATTACAGTACAACAGTAATACTTCATAAACACATATGTATACATTCTTTTATTTTATTATTTTTAATACTTATTTTATATTTTTATTTTGTTATTGTTTAGAATTATTCTACTGT
>NW_015536630.1:462190-462648 GCF_001515605.1 Sinocyclocheilus anshuiensis | reverse complement strand
AGAGTGGACCGGTATACTACGGTCTATTTAAACTGACCAGTGTAACCTTTTATATGTTTGGTTGACTGTATTTTATTTTGATAATGAACAGACTGCGATGTAAATTTGAATTGCTAGAATATGTGGGGTGTGCGCGCGTGAGGTGCCGGCGCGATCAAACAGCTGAAACATAAAAAAACTTGTTTATGGAGCACCGCGCCACACTTCTGTTTTAAGTCTGATAGCTTAATTATTATTAAGCTATCATATTAAGCCAGATATATTTCGCTTTTTTATTTTTTTTTATTTTATGAAAACAAATTGTTATCTTTATTTAGGCCTATTGCTTACATAGGTTATACATTTTCCTTAAAGCATCCCATTTTGTCCCAGGGCTTGAAAACCTGTGACCTAGACTAGTTAGGTCCTGCAGAAACTTTCTCTTAATTGTGGCATCACCGTTTAGTGACATCATTGAA
>NW_015536630.1:441406-462061 GCF_001515605.1 Sinocyclocheilus anshuiensis | reverse complement strand
ATTTTTATTTATTTATTATTATTATTATTAAAATATTAAACACAAGGTATTAAAGACTATATTTATATTTAAAAATATATTATTATTATTATAGTATTATAATAAATTATTATAGTATTGATTAATAATACTGATAATCATTGTCATCATCATTGCCCCTAAATTAGCAAATTCACTCCCTATAAATCATCGCTGCAGCACCTATCAAAGCATATGTAACAAATCCACCACCTTCAACAAAACATCTCAATCTCGCAGCCTCCATGTTCTGTTGCACTCAGTTCATCTCCAATAAACTGCTATTTAAAAGCAAATTGGCACAAGAGTTACTAAAAAAGGCCTTGTCAGACATGCAAAAATATTCACATTAAACTTGTAGATATTATAATTTTGTGCAGCTGATTCACTGCACAAATGAACTGTATTCAGATGAGGAGGGAGAGAACAACATGAATATTCATCTGGTGAAAATGGGCCAGAAAGCTAATGGTGCCAGCAGATGTACAAACACTCACCAAATCAAAACGTAACATATACACGTCTCGTTCAACACACAGGACCCAAAATACAAAATAATCTACACTTTAACTGCCTCCCGCATACAAAAGCAGCTTTTCTCAGCTTTGTCTTCCAAGAAATTAGATGCATACAAAACAGTATGTACTTATCTTTTAACCTGTAGTCTATAAGGTACTTAAAGATGAGGTAAGCGATTTTTCAAAAACGCTTTAGAAAACTGATTCGGGCGTCTGCGGAACAAGGCTTAAGGCAATAAGGCAAGAAGTAGGACCCGTGTAAATATCGGATCAGCTTTCCAGCGCTGGAGAGAACTCAAGGAGCGGAAGGCCTGCGATCGGACGCCGAGGTTGCTTTGTTTCTTCTGGATAGGTGAGTAACACAGTGTCTGCGCCGCAACAGCTGTCTGTCTAGTACACTGGACGCGACAAAGTGACAGTTGAAAATCATTTGAAATTTGTGTCAATACGTCATACATAGAACGCAGCAGCAGTTTTCTGTCGGGGATTTGTCGTGTCGTGCCGCGCCGCATCTAGTGCAGACCATAGATATGTATATATATCTATGGTGTAGACAGCATCACTGATTATAATGAGTTCCATAGTATTTTGTCACGCCACGCCACTCGCGTCCGGTGTAGACACGGTGTAACATTGGTTTTGCTTTGTTTCACAGCTAATCATGGCCTGGGTTGCGTACGTATGTGTGGGGCGGAGCTATCAAAATAGGGGCGAGAACCTTTTGGTGTAGGTGCGTGTTTGTTTTGGTGATTTCAAATGTCAACATTGGCTACCAGAAATATCTTACCCCACCTTTAATAGTCAAGTGATTTCAGTTTTCTAACTCAACAGCACATTAATGGCTTTTGCCAGTAAAATTGGCATGAAAATAACAAATACATTCTATCAAAATCTGTGAACTAAAGGACTAATACAGATTTTCTGCATGGATGAGCAGACAGTAGGGATGCTCCGATCGATCGGCCGGAGATTGGTATCAACCGATAATCACATTTTATGACTCGATCGGTACTCACTACTATTGGCCAATCTCACGAACAGATCGCAATTTGATGACGTTAATGCATGACGACATACATTATGTGTGGGGACATAAATGATTTGGCACCACAATCATGTCATCGCCGGTGTGGAAATGCTATGACGTTTCGAGAAACAATGAAAAATTCGCTATTTGTCGTGGCGCGTTACGGCTCCACGGGAACCGGAGCTGATCGCGGCCGCTCTAGTCAGTGCTTGTGTTTATACCAGCCAGCTGTGGCACGTTTCTGAAGCGGCTCTCCGTGCTGCTTGGCTAAAAATAGTCTTTTGTGAGTTTCTCAGCGTGGAGGACGGAACAAAACCTCGTAAGGGATAACGGTAACATAATACGCTGAACGTGGGCTGCTTTTAAATGAACATTTATTTATAAAACAAAATATCTTCTTTGGCCATATTAGCCTACTCAATAGCATTAACACAGGCTTTACTCCTTTCAAACTTTATCTGGAATGTCACCGTTTCTGTCACTGCAACTTAAATCGGGATCAGGCGAACGAACACACACACACACACACACACACAGAGCTCACAAACGCTGCTTTATCAGGCATATAACATGCAAGATGAAATGAAATGACATCGAAAATTTTCTAAAGATAGTCTTCCTTCAGAAATACAGTGATATAAAAACACCCGTGCCTCATTATGATTTTTAAACGTGCAGTACGTGCTCATGTTTATTCAACAAAGACTTTTGGAAAATCGTTCAGTTTTGATATTGTGGCGAGCGCCACAAATAAATAAACTGCACAAACAGACCGGAAGTTAACTTCGGGCCAGGCGTGTGCGCCCGATGAAACTGTCTAAAACTTGAAGCATCAGAATCGGCATCGATATCAGCCGATCACCATGACAAGAAATTGGTACTCAGTATCGGCTGCAAAAATCCTGATGGGAGCATCCCTAGCAGACAGATCTCCATTTAACAATCAATGTCATTATCTGCATGCTGTAGAATCAGGCCAGGCTGACTGGAGTAGGGGACAACAGTCTTTTTACATTTTTTTATATTATTATTTACATTTCATTTAAATAATAATTAAAAAAAAAACTTGCAAATGTGCATTTTTAACTAAACATGCATTATTGCAGTATGCAATACTGATTATAGGTTCACAAACCCTTTCACAAAATGTCACTAAAACTAATAATAACTTGAAGTTCAATAAATTATTCAGTTACAGCTGTGACTGATTCAGTTTAGATTCATCAGACTGATTCAAACTGGTGATTTGAGTCTTTTTTTAAGATTCTCTAAAAGAAACAGCTCATTTGTTCATGTTTCTATGAGTCATATCTAGAGACCAGAATATCATAGAGACATGTAAAAAAAAACTCTATGATCAATAAGTCATGGCAACATATGTTTTTTCATCAACGTTTTATCTTAGTATTAAGATACTATTATTAGTTTTTATTAATTTAGATTTTTTAAATTATTTTTATTATAATCTTTTAATTTTCTTTTATTATTTATTTAATATAAAATGTTATTTTTTAAATATATAACATTTTAATTATATCTGTATTAAACATTTTATATTTTAAATGTGTATAGTGTCTATTAATTTTTATTTCAGTTTTAGTTTGAGTTATTTTACTAAATAATTTTAAAGTTATTTTAATCACATTAAATTAATTAAAAATGAGAAATGCTGCCCTGGCAACTAACTGAAATACAATAAGTTTAAGTTTTTTTTATATATATATTTTTTTTATTTTTTTTTTTTTTTTGTCTATTTTACTTAAGTTAAAATGTATTTTATTTCAAGTAACAAATGTGTCTTTTTTAAGGTTTAAGTTTTAGTTAACTAAATCATAACCTTGCTCATTAAAATAATTTCAACTTCACTTTTCTAAATTATACAAGATAAAAAAAGTTGAAATGCCTTGTACAGCTCATTTGATTATACTTACAAATTTAAGACTGAACTTAATTTTTTTTTTTAAGTTGAATTAGGTGAAATTTTTTACAATGTTGGTCTTATTTGACTTTGCAACCCTAGTAACAACCCTAGCAACTGCATGCAACCACTAACAAACAACACTCTAGCTCCGACATGTGATTCTACACTTGATCAAAGTCTAACACTGTGTCTTAACTACATGCGACGCCGCGACACGTGATAAAAGGTATCTTTTCCATGTTAATCAGAGTTTTTGTCCTAACTAGACGCGATGGCGACACGTGAAATTTATATTTTAGAAACGGTTTCTATTTCCGCAACGTCATGGCTGGAACAACAACATACAAACTATATGACAGTGATAATCTCAGGTACTGTTTATGTGCTTTAAGTTAAACGTGTCTAATGTGAGTTTGAATATCATATTGTGTGGCATTTATAGCCATTAAAGCAACAACAGTTAACCTCAGATCTTGAAAATAAATTAAAGCAAAGATGTACGTAAAACTGTGAACTCACTGCCAACCAACGAGTGTAGATGGTATCAGTCACTAAGTATGTACTTTTAATAATGTTAAAAGGTTTAATATTTATGAATTAGATTATAAACTTATCCATTTCGTTGTGAGTGCAGAGCGGTTTCAGAGAGAGCCAGCCCACATACGCTTCTGATTGGCTGTGATATTTGATTGATTCCGTTGCGTCATGTCTAGTGTGGACACCCAAATTGCTTGTTGCTGGAATCTTGTCGCGTGTAGTTAGGCCAGTCCGTAAATCTGCGCTATATAACTGAGTCTTTACATGCACGACAACGCACTAGAGGAAGGTCAGCTGACAGCGAGCCTGAATTAACTCTCACAGGGGAGTCACACAGCTCCGCCGGCGTCTCTGTTCGGCCTGATTCAGCCTCATTATGCCATATGTGCTGCTGAAAAATCTCACTCATCTACTCCCATTAAGCTGCACGCCGGCGGGCAGGTCACCCCGCAACCCAAAGGTACAAAGGTGAGCTGCGGGCATGCTGGGTACACGCAGCTGTCACTGCAGCGCGGCACGTTCACGTCTGTCTGAACGTGCGCTCCTGGCCACAGCGGCCCGCGATCAGGCTCGTAAGCACACCAGCATCGGTTTGTGACTGAGCAAACGAGTTCCCATGATGCATTAGGCCAAAAATCCAAAAAGAAAAAGAAAAAACCTGACTGTTGGCACAGATATGCAATGACTGAAATAATCCTTGTGCTGTAACCTGAAATTATTATTTTAAAATAATAAGAAAAAATGTGACGTTGACCACAACAGCACATTCATTAGAGACGGACAAATGTCATGGTTTTAACGAAATACGTCATCTCAACAGTGCGGACAGAAGAGCAGACTTAGTCACATTAGGTTTGTTTTAAAGGGATAATTCACCCAAAAAAAGACAGTTCTGCCAACATTAACTCAACCATCTTGTTCCAAACCCATGTGACTTTCCTTCACCCTTGAAACACAAGTCGGGATGTTCTGAAGAATGCCCAGGCTGCTCTTTTGCACTGCAAGGTCCGAAGAAAATAAATAAATAAATAATATCACAAAAGACATCATGAAATGGGTTGTGAGCTACATTCCAAGCAGTGTTGTTATTGTTAACTAAAACTAAAAGCTATAAAACATATAGTTTGCAAAGCCATGTTATTTTTAATTTGCTTCAGGAAATAAAAGACGACTTCAAAACCTCAACTAGGAGTCACGCAATACCAGGTCTATCAAAACGTCTTGCAACCCTTCATTTTTTGGCCTCCGGTTCTTTTCAATGTACTGTGGCTTCTTTATTTGCGACTACACTAATTTGCGCTGTGCTTGGTATATTGCGTTGGTCGATATGTAAATGAGATGCCTGTGTTCTTTAATTTGCGCGTTGTTAGTAAATCACCCGCATAAATTTCCACGCCCATCGGTGCTGTTTTTGCCCTGTTTAGTAAAACTGGCCCTAAAAGTACTAAAATGACTAAAACTGAAAAAAAATTAATCTAAATAGAACATACATTCATATATATGTATGTATGTATATATATATATATATATATATATATATACACATATACATACATACATACATACATAAATATAAAATGACCAAAATACAAAAAAAAGCTAATTCAAAATATAACATACTAAATATGATAAAATATACTAAAATATTGTAATAGTGTATTAATAATACAAAAAACCTGATATATGTGCATGTGTGTGTGCGTGCGTGTGTGTGTGTGTGTGTGTGTGTGTGTGTTAAATGTTAAACATTATGTTTTCAGAAAGTGTAGAATTCAGAACAACAGCTGAGCAAATCTCACCACAATGATGCAAAGATGCTGTAAGTGGTTGTCAGGGTGTTGCTATGTACTCGCTAAGTGGGTGGTTTTTAAGGGCTAGTCCAAGTCAAAAGAGTCCATTTATGGTTTATAGTCCCTCCATCAGTGTTAGTCTGTGCACCTGATTCAAGACGCACGATTTGAGCAAACATTCATGTCTGTAGTACAATTGCACAAGTTAAACCTCACCTGTCGCCTCTGGTTTGCTTAGTTGGGGATTAAAGACACAAAAATTTAACTGAACTGAAATTAAGACACTATTGTCTTTTGGAGCCGCTGTACAGCAAAATTTAAATTTGTCTCATATTTTAAATTTGTCTACAAGTAAAATTCAATACTTCAGGTTAAGGATTTGAACAAACTTCTAACCCTACGAGTAACTGTAGTAGTGCTGCTTGAGATAGCAAAACCCACTAATGAAAATCTCGAAGGCAAGTCTAGGAAACAGATGAAGTGTGAACAGTGGGGAATGTCTTTTTACATTTTATTTATCACTTTATCTAATTAAGAGGAGAACCCCCCTGTCCACCCACCGCCCCGCGAGATAACTAATGATTGCGGCGCTTTGGCGTGACGCTAAGTGACAGATCCGGCCGCAATTTACCGCCCTAATGAGTGTTTAATCTGCGCTGGTGTGAGATAACCTCCCCAAGGGCTTCCACTCGTGTTTTTACCACTGATAAGCTTTCATTTATCACCAATTAATGCAGCTTCCCGCTAGCAGCATCCCGTGCTTCATCATCAGCGTAAGCCCACCTGACAGCTGTCCATCAACATCAGCGACCGGCTGACAGAGGAAGAAAAAACAGCCCGGTCGGCACGACATATTATGAATGACAGATGCAAAATCACGCTGATCTATGAGACAGATGGAAGATGAGATGGGAAGGGTCATGGGATGGGGGTGACGAACAATGTCATACATGTAAATTCAGCTGCTCCCGTGAGGGGAGGCAGCACCACACTGTCAATTACAACATCAATAATTAAAATAGTTGTAAGTCCCATTAGCAGGGATGTACTTCCATGAATAGTTAATGATCCTTGCAGGCACTTTCACCACGTGCCCCTGCGAGGTAAAGTACACTCTCTGCAAGACCGAAATAGTGTCCCAACATGGCAACCTCTCTTAAGGAGGAGCGCTTTTCCACAGAAAGAAAACCTGCCATCACGAAAACAAGTGACAGTCCTGCTTTGTGCTATTTTTATACATCCTGATGCTCAGCGTTTAGAAACTGAAACCTTGTTTTCTAAGGACAGGAACACAGAGAACGTCTCATCACAGAGGAAAGACAAACATCTGTGAATCTCACAAAACTTGTCACAGACTTGTTTGTGTCATTTTTCACCTCTAAATCTAAGGAAAGAAACAAGAAATTGTATTTTGCTCATAGATAATGAGGTATTTTTTGCATTGTGATGTCATTCTTATAACAATTATACCCCTAATTCATAACAAGCTGGAAAAAATCAGCTAATATTTGGCCATTTTGAGATTATCATTATTGGTTGTTAACTAGTCTAGTTGAATCTTCTTTTTACAAATACTTTTGAGGAATACCGACTAATTTATTGATTTTTTTTCTTTGTATATGCTGATGATATGCGTGTGTGTGTGTGTGTGTGTGTGTGTGTGTGTGTGTGTGTGTAGTACAACATATATAACAAATTATGTAAAATATTTAAAACGCCATAATTTAAAATGATAAAATGTTTATATTTTTTTAATAATTTTTTATATTTTATTGAAATTAACAAACTAACAAATGGTCCTTAAAACAGGCTTCCTTTTTTGTGCAAAATAGAATTTTGTAATTTTTTGATTTTGGAACACAAAAACAAACAAAAGCAAAACAAAACACAACAAAACAAAGGTTTCAAAGTACTATTTGTTATTTCTTTATTTTGGGGGGAAATATAAACCAACCAACAAACAAATGAGGCTAATCAATACTAAAAATAGGCTTCATTTTTTCCCCGCAAATTACTTGTGTTATTTATGTGTAAAATACAACCTCAACAAGTTTTGAGAGACTGGCCTACATATGTCAAACAGTCTAAAAATTAGCCATCTAAAGTGGCAAAACAGCAGGATAAAGCAAGAATCTGCTCATACGAAGAAGAGACGGCTTGAATTTCTCTCATGTCAGAGCGTTTCATCCGAGTCAAACCACTTTACCTGCACAGGACCCCTGACAGCAACAAAAACACGCTGTGTTGGATAAAAACCTCTGCCCTCAATTTCACTTACAGTTACAGGCTGTTTGAAAGACAATGCAGATGAGATTCTGCATTAGAGCAGAATTAAGCCTCACCAAAGCAAGGACAGTGAGATTAGAGACGCCGACTCATGCTGGCCTACACAGAGCGGGGGGAAATTATGTCAGCACACAAACATCAGATTAGAACTGTACTGCTTAAGCATTTATCTTAACCACACCAGATCATAAATCTGTGCTGTACAGACTCAAACCCATCTCAGATTAACAGAGTGAGTGCATTGCTGTGCTCCAGAATGTATAGCAATCAGCAATCCAGTTTATCTGAGCAGGTCTGAAACTGATATAATGACAGAACAGAAAAGGGTTTTACTTCAGGATCCAGAGTCCCAGACTGTACTTTGGGAATCAAGACACAACCCAAAACAGAAGCAAAATGGGGTTTCAAACAAAAGTAAACAAGAATGCACTTAATTCTATCAAGTGAGTTTGATAAGACATAAAGCCTTTGGCATCAACAACATTCTGAGATTATCAATATCAGTTGTTTATTTTAGGGAATACTATACTATATTATTGTTTTTTTCTTATTAGTCTGATCGCTATATTTCAAATGTATTAGGCTAGTTGATTTGATTAGCTTTTATATACCAAAGTGTATTAATATTACTAGTTTCAAGGATGAGGGCAACCTGTCTAATGTTGGCATCAGTTTAATATGAATAGCTTCTATCAAGTGACACAATTTCCATGAAAATATTCTAGAGCTTAACTGGACATACACAGGCTTTGACACCAACAAAATAATCTGCAACTTCCTAACCAAGAAGATTTCCTAACCAAGCACAGTTATAGTCACAGTATAGACTGCATCTCTGCAGATTTAGGTCTTTCTTGTAAATCTGTCCACACTCCTCCTCCTCACATGGATTAGAAAGATTAGGACATTTCACAAGAATGAATTCCATATCATTGTCTCATGTGTCTGAACAGCTGTCGCAGGTCATGAAGACACAATCGAATCCTCCTTTGTCTTCAAATCCTGATTATTACATTTCTTCTAAGATCTCCTCCAAGTCCAGTTTAAGATGAACATACATTTTCATCCGATGTCATGATCAATTTTTTCATTTAAACCAGAATCATGTCTGGAGTCACAGGTGAGTTAAATCACTGATGCTTTCACAATGTAGAGATAATAACAAAATAGTGTAATTGACATTTTGGGTGGTGCTCAGAGCGTGATATAGGGAATCTATGCGAGTCTCTGCTGATGATTTGTGTTATTAAATGTGTTTTTTCCAGGTGTGCAGGTCTGGTGTCATATTAGCTGGTGTTTGGGCTGGTCTGCATGCAGTCTGGATTGTCTGGGATTATCCTGGAACGACCGACTGACCTGCACAAATCCTTTACTCAACTTCAATACAGAGAGAACTGACCTCTACCTGACATCCACACAGAATTTATGAATTTACCTAAAAATGAGCACTGTACCTGATCAAACTGTCAGCTTAAAACACAAAAATGCTGACAGGAAAGACCCATTTAAAAAGTTCTATTGCGCCCTACTTTTTCTTTTTATTGCAAATCTCTCAGAAATAAGCTATTTTGCAAAAATAAAATGGGATGAAAATGTTGTTTTGTTGACTAATATAGTGAACTGCCATTTGATAGGTAGAGACTGTCTGAACGATATGCTTTGCTTGTATTTTAACAACATTTAAAAATAATACAAACTATGGTTTGTCACGTAACGTCAATCAGACGTGTTTTTCTGTCTAAGTAGGCATGTTTAAAAAAATTATAATGTACAGATTTTTTTAAATCAGAATTTCTGTCCATGTAAAAGTAAAGTAGGTCACTGATTATTTCAGATATCATTTATACTCTTACTCACCTATACTGTAAAAATATTTTTTGAAAATAAATAAAGATTATTGGATTATGCTTTACAAGAAAATACTATTTCATATTTTATTCGATGTGTTACTTGTCATTTCTGTGTAATTATTTATGAAATTTACCAGCAATGTTTTGAGCGAAAATTGTTTCAAAGTAAACTTACACTGAATTTTTTCAGTGTAAGTTTCTTTCAAAGATCTGAAACCACAAGCCTGGGAAACTATGGCTAATCTAGTTATTAGTTCTCCCTCAATAACACTCACTGAATCGACCTGTTAACTTGCAAACAAGACTATATTTCTATCCAGGCTAACCTTGCCAGTTCTGTGCGCAATATGCATCAGGCGGTGCGGGAACGAACTGTGAGCATTTGGACATAAAAACAGTGATGTGCCAACTCTATTTTGCCACTTATTAAGCAAACAGTCTTCAAGAACTTCCTGAATTCCCCCGAATCACAGCAGCTGCTGTTTCCACACAGGGATTACTGCGCTCACTGGTCTATTTGCATTTGTTTAGCTCTCAGAAGAGTTAAGCTCCCTCCAGTCGCAATCAAAATGCAAATCCAAATTGATATGAAGCGTGACCAATGGGAATTCCATGCGTTACACTGGGGAAAGAGGGACGAGAGGCCATATCTGAACTTTTCCTGATCTGTAATGCATCAACTGTCCATCATAGGCTAACTGAAATAGAGTGCTGTAGGAATGAGTCCTAAAAGGCAGAAACAAGTTTATCCGGTTCCATCATCAATGGGTTTTTTAAATGCGCTTTTGGTTAAATGCTTGAAATAAGGTCTGGTTAACACGAGCACAAGATATTTTCATGGTTTATTCTACAACATAAAATACATCAGTAATACCCCACTTGTGATTTTTTTTAAAGGGGTCATATGATGCGATTTCAAGTTTTCCTTTCTCTTTGGAGTGTTACAAGCTGATTGTGCATAGATAAGATCCCTGAAGTTGCAAAGACTAAAGTCTCAAAACCAAAGAGATATTCTTTATCAAAGTTAAGACTCTGCCACGCCCCCCTAAAACGGCTCGTTCTAACACGCCCCCACATATCTACCTCACTATGTGGCAATATTAGCATAATGCGGCCCAAATGTTCACGCAAAGAAAGAAGGCGTGGTTTCAATAACCGCAGTTAGTGTTGAAGCAGCCATGTCATGGAGACGCTGTGTGTTTCTAGGTGAAAGCAAAAGCATTTTATTTGGCCTTCCGAAAGTAGATGCATTTAGGAATCTTTAAGATGACTTACAACAGAACAGCAATGCATTTTATGGACGACCGTTTTGTGAACCTAGGAGAGGAGGTAATTCTGACTTTGCTATGACAATCTGGCGCTTCTGAATCAGCTACTGTTTTGTTATTAGTTTAAGTATTTGCTATTGACTGTTCAAATGCGGAGTTTTGCGCATCGTGTGTGTGTGTGTGCGTGCGTGCGTGCGCGTGAGAGAGAGAGAGAGAGCGCGAGAGAGAGGGAGAGAGCGAGAGAGAGAGAGAGCGCGCGAGAGAGCACCAAATAATGATCTTTAAAAAAGCATCATATGACCCCTTTAAGCATTTAGGTGTTTCAAAAAAGGCGACTGCTTGCTTGTGGCTAAATGAGACTATAGGTTGTTGAGGACATTAAACATCACACAGAACAGGTAAACTCAGCCGCTTTTGCATTTACTAGTAGCAAAAACATCTCAAAAGTTCCAACTTGAAGAAATCTTCTGCTGATTGTATTTTATAAGAATCATAAACTTCTCTTGGTCACAGAGCTTATTTTCTGTAAAAATCCATCTATAGAAAATCATATTGTGAGTAAGTGCAGAGGTGCATGATGTACCTTACTGTAGTTCTAGACTAAATGTGAACATGCATTTACTCATCTCACTTGCACAAAAACAGATTTAGTATATCTCAAAATGAATAAAAGGGTGAAAGCAAACTCAGAATATGACGCAATAATTAAATATGTTAAATAACATAAATATCCTTTTTGAATTGAATCCCATGTCTTTGCTGCTGACCTTCAATGATCCAATTCAACTGCAGAAATAAGCATGACTTTAAATTTACATTTTCTTCGGCATGAGGCTTATTCACTTTTTCACTTTTGCTGTAAAGGCTTTTATTTTTTGCCAAAATAGACCTTTTTATATTAAAAAACAAACAAGCAAGCCCAGGCCAGATGAGAAAGTGTAACGCAAAAGTAACATAACACATTACTTTCCACAAAAAGTAACTAAATAACACAATTATTAGTTCAACTTTCCCCAACACTGTTGTTATGTAAATCAATGAGATCTTTATAACAGTATTGCAGACTTCTGACATAAATGCATATAAATTTCAGTTGTCAATCTATATCTCCTGTAATTAGTAATAATTAGTAAGATGATATGTAAATGCATAGTTTTATGATCAAAGCTCTGTAGTTTTAAAACCTATAATGCAATGCAATACAATGACGATTGAGAGATGAACAAATAAACGTTCCTCAAATGCGTGAAGATCATATTTGATACCCATATTTGAAAATTATTTTTCTAAAAAATGAAATATGTATAATATGAAATATGTAAAATATGTATAATGATATACTGACGTAGTTTTCTGGGGGAAGTCGTGGCCTAATGGTTAGAGATTCGGACTCGTAACCCAAAGGTTGCGAGTTCGAGTCTCAAGTCCGGCAGGAATTGTAGGTGGGGGGAGTGAATGTACAGCCCTCTCTCCCACCTTCAATACCACGACTGAGGTGCCCTTGAGCAAGGCACCGAACCCCCAACTGCTCCCCGGGCGCCGCAGCATAAATGGCTGCCCACTGCTCCGGGTGTGTGTTCACGGTGTGTGTGTGTTCACTGCTGTGTGTGTGCACTTAGGATGGGTTAAACGCAGAGCACTAATTCCTAGTATGGGTAACCATACTTGGCCACATGTCACGTCACTTTTTCACTTTTTTCACTTTAATCAAGTAAACCTTGCTTCAGTATAGTAAGTGTTCATCTTGAAATGTTACTAGCAATATAAAAGTTACTCGTGTTTAGGGTTGGATATCGTTTTAAGTTTATCGATTCCGATTCCGCGTATCGATTCCGATTCTTATCGATTCCTAGTTTCGATTCCAATAAGATAAAAAATCCAATATAAAAAAAATTAAGTCAAACATTTAGACGTCAAACATTTATTCTGTCTTTTTACAAAGCATTCTTTTGCTGAATAACACGAGCAAAAATCAGCAGCCTACAGAACACTGCAAGAGGAATTTTGCCTATGCTTTAAAAAAAATACCACAGCAAAACAACTAGATTAATATAAATTTCAAATATTTAAGTGTTAAAGACAAGTAAACAGTCAGTAATAAGATAGGAACAAACAAATCAATTAGCAATATCATAAATACAACTAAACAAAATTTCAGGTACAGAAACTGTAATTAAAAGTTTAAAAACACTGCATAGTTTTCTTTTCATAAATACAATATAGATTAATCAATTAAAGTTATTAAATATATTCAGTCAAGATCAGTGAATGATTTTCTTTTGTTCTTTGATTAACATTAATGACAGGCAGCGCGTTTATTAGGCTGCTGTCTCTTTAACACCGAACGCACGCAGATCTAAAAATACTGTACATGTGTTTTCTTTCTCATCTGTTTACGTTCACGTAAGACTAAAACAGCTGTGTTTATGATGATATACTGACGTAGTTTTCTGCATATTGGTCGACAAATATGAAAGAAGTCAATCAACGAAGTCAAAGCCTTTTGGAAAATATCTTTTTGGCGGTGAGTTTTGATATTGTGGCGGGCGCCACAAATAAACCAATGTATGAAGGGAGTGCATCTGTGCACCTTTCGGATAGCGCATCAAGCGCCTCCTGCTGGTTGACCGGGTACTCGGTACCACTATACTTAAAAAAAACCTGGTACCATAACCTATTAATTTTTTTAGTACCGACTTGGTACCGAAGTCTTGTGACAACACTAATCAAATCAATTAGCAATAGCATAAATAAATACAACTGAACCAAATTTCAGTTACAGAAAAGTTTAAAAACTTTAAAAACACTGCATAGTTTTCTTTTCATAAATACAATATAGATTAATCAATTAAAGTTATTCAGTCAAGAATTGAAATCGCATCATATGACCCCTTTAACATTAATGACAGGCAGCGCGTTTATTAGGCTGCCGTCTTTTTAACACCGAACTCACTTAAATCTAAAAATACTATACACGTGCGTTTTCTTTCTCATCTGTTTACGTTCACGTAAGACAAAAACGGCTGTGTTTATGATGATATACTGACGTAGTTTTCTGCATATTGGTCGACAAATATGAAAGATTCGGCCCTCGGCCCGGAACAACCTTTTCTACAGTGGAAATACACGGAACGGTTTGAGAACGGACACAAACCCGTACCGTTCTCTGTGCTCGCACTTGCGCTTCGTGTGCGCTGCACGCAAACAGGACGCATGTTCTTTCCGTTCCTGCACTTAAATTGTTTTTAATCACATTAAAATGCGAACGCAGGAATCGTTAAGCAGAATCGAAGTGCACGCGTCTTATCAAATACCCAGTTCTTGGAAATTTGGAACCAGTTCTAAAATGGAACCAGTTTTCGATACCCAACCCTACTCATGTTTAATTTATAAAAATCAGTAAAGAAGCTGGATGTTTGTACATAATACTAAAAGGCCTTTTACTTGCTACAGTGTTAATTTTGACAGCAAATTTTGATTTAGTTTGAGTCATAGTCTTTTGACTAAAATGCCATTTAGTTTTAGTCATATTTTAGTCAGCTATTTGTATAGTCAATAGGGTTGGGTAGCGTTTGAATTTTATCGATTCCGATTCCGCTTATCGATTCCGATTCTTATCGATTCCTAGTTTCGATTCCAATAAGATAAAAAATCCAATATAAAAAAAATTAAGTCAAACATTTAGACGTCAAACATTTATTCTGTCTTTTTACAAAGCATTCTTTTGCTGAATAACACGAGCAAAAATCAGCAGCCTACAGAACACTGCAAGAGGAATTTTGCCTATGCTTTAAAAAAAATACCACAGCAAAACAACTAGATTAATATAAATTTCAAATATTTAAGTGTTAAAGACAAGTAAACAGTCAGTAATAAGATAGGAACAAACAAATCAATTAGCAATATCATAAATACAACTAAACAAAATTTCAGGTACAGAAACTGTAATTAAAAGTTTAAAAACACTGCATAGTTTTCTTTTCATAAATACAATATAGATTAATCAATTAAAGTTATTAAATATATTCAGTCAAGATCAGTGAATGATTTTCTTTTGTTCTTTGATTAACATTAATGACAGGCAGCGCGTTTATTAGACTGCTGTCTCTTTAACACCGAACGCACGCAGATCTAAAAATACTGTACATGTGTTTTCTTTCTCATCTGTTTACGTTCACGTAAGACAAAAACGGCTGTGTTTATGATGATATACTGACGTAGTTTTCTGCATATTGGTCGACAAATATGAAAGAAGTCAGTTTCGGAACGGAACGGTTTGAGAACGGACACAAACCGGGAACCCGTACCGCGACCTCTGTTCTCTGTGCTCGCACTTGCGCTTCGTGTGCGCTGCACGCAAACAGGACGCATGTTCTTTCCGTTCCTGCACTTAAATTGTTTTTAATCACATTAAAATGCGAACGCAGGAATCGTTAAGCAGAATCGAAGTGCACGCGTCTTATCAAATACCCAGTTCTTGGAAATTTGGAACCAGTTCTAAAATGGAACCAGTTTTCGATACCCAACCCTACTCATGTTTAATTTATAAAAATCAGTAAAGAAGCTGGATGTTTGTACATAATACTAAAAGGCCTTTTACTTGCTACAGTGTTAATTTTGACAGCAAATTTTGATTTAGTTTGAGTCATAGTCTTTTGACTAAAATGCCATTTAGTTTTAGTCATATTTTAGTCATCTGAATTGTTTTTAGTTTTAGTCTAGTTTTAGTTGACTAACTCATTATATAGGTTTGATATTAAGGTTTTATCATGATAGACACCGATTTAACTGCGGTGACACACAACATGTCTTTATGTTCAAATTAAATAAAACCACGTCTCATAAAGAACAAGAACATGGTCTTCTTTTTAATGAAATGCCAATGGTTGTATAGGCTAATTATGCATTCTTTACAGCAACTTGTTTACCCTATTCTTCATTATTTCAAGCAGACATCGACGAACATTATGACGAAAATTATTCGTCAACGAAATTAACACGGACTTGCAAAAAAGTTGAAACTATCAATCAGACGACAGAAGGCATGTAACAGATTGTGCACAGCAAAGTTTTCATCATGTTGATCATTTAGAGGTTTTCTAGGGTTAAGGACATTAAAATGTGTTGAAATTTAAACTCAGCTGACCAACTTTCCATATGGAGAACTATCTATTTAAAACATCATGAACAGGTAGGTTATAGAAGATCACTAAGATAAACAACGAGGAACTATACAACGCTCAGATCCAACAATGAATCTTTCAGAACTCTGGGCAGGATAAACACACTCCATGCTCACTGTCCCGATTCCATCACTGTAAATATCATAATTTATCTAAATGTTTCTCTTTAATGGTGTGGCCTGGCTCTGTTTCAGACCTACAGCGTTTGTTCTTGATGAGACGCAGGCTGCACATCTGCAACGCTCAGATTCCAATCGTGTGAGCGACTGAAGACTCTCGATTTGAGCTGAATAAGAGAGGTCAAAGTGTCAGCGATGTGTACAGAAGTACGGGTGGTCATTTATAATTCAGCAGCTCCAGTTTAGCAAACAGAGAGTGCAGGAGTATGCCAGCGAGGGAGAAGATGACAGAAAATCCCTGTCGTGATGAAAACGCAGATGAGAGGTCACGCGTCGCGCCTGCATCCATCTACATAATTATGTCAGAGGCGCATGATGACATCCAGAGGATCTGCAGAAGTTTCAACAAATCATTAGAGTGCAATTGGAAAGCATGAAATTATAGTAGACCAGTGGATGGTTGGTTTATGAAGGTAAGGAGTGATTCAAATGAGATGGAAAATGGTGGTTGTGATGATGCATTAGAGCAGGGTTTCATGAACCCCACATGCATCTGGGAACAGAACGTGCACTAAAGTTTAGTTTATCTACACACTCGCATAATTTCCAACAATCGAATAAACTTCTAACAAGTTCACAGCATTTCACCAAAATAAAAGCTTGAGGATTTGAAATGTTAGAAGCTGTTAAATGTTCGTTTTGTAAGATGTACAATAAAAGTATAATTATCAATTTTTTTTATTTTTAAAATTGTAATTTAGTAACAGTACTATGTTCTGTCTTCATTTTTATTATTAGAGTTAAACCATGAATTATAATATTATTATTATTATAATAATTATTATTATTATTATTCAATTTGATAGGGTTCCTAAAAAACTGTGTAAATGTAATGTGGACTGAGACATTAGTATTAATGTCTCAGTCCACATTACATTAGTACTAATGTTAATAGTATTAATGTAAAATAAAATTATAATTATTAAATATTCATTTTTATTTTACTGCATAATTGCAAATTATGTCCTTCATTTTCAACAATTCCTTCATTTTTATAATTAGTTTTAAAAATTATTATTATTAATAACAACAACTATTATTATTTCATTTGATAGGGTTCCTAAAATACCAGTGTAAATGTAATGTAATGAGCTCTCGTTTGATCACTAAAATCTCTGATCTGTGCAACTGAAAAGTCAAAAGACATTGTAACAGCAGGCAAACCTGCATTTAATCCGCTATGTTATGCATACATGCATTCTGAACACTTACAATCACGCCGAATGTGTAGACAGCACACAGCATCCTAACACTGCAGCGGGTTTGTCTTAGTTTAGCTTTGAGTTTTTCACACACAAATACATCTGGATAAAGTTAGACTTCTTTAGTTCTTTAGCAGCTTCTTTTAAGATTCGTTTCATGCTATGTGACCTGTATCAGACGCACTTGAGAAACCCGATGAGTTCGGTTTCTCGCACGCAGTCTGTGGAGGAAAGAGCAGAACAGCTGCTGTCGATCAGATGCTTAAAATGCCTGAGGATCCATCTATACCGCAGTATATAAACACCTCAACGGCATAAGTGATAAGTGATAGTAGCAACAAAACATGTCCTGCTATGGTTACTGCTATTATAATGACACACACAACATAAGCTCTCAATTAAAGAAAAGACAAGAGAGGATTTCACATGAATCCAAAGTGACCTCATTAACTTCCCTAATAAATGTTCCTGGTCTTACTGCGCACATTATTCAAATGAGAAAAAAAGGATTTAGAATCAGTCATCAACCACAAACCTCTTCTTAATTTTCGTTAATTGAAATTAAACTAAAATATAACAAACATTAGATGAAAAATCTGTACAACAGTAAAAAAAGAAAACAAATTATAATAAATAAATACTGTGTATGTGTGTGTTTGTAAACAAAACAAAAAAGTTACAATACTAAAATGACTAAAAATAAAAATATAAATAAAAGCTAAATGAATATAAAAATAGAAATGGAATAAAAAAATAAATTAGTGCTGTCAAACGATTAATCGCATCCAAAATAAAAGTTTTTGTTTACATAATATAGGTGTGTGTACTGTGTATATTTATTATGTATATATAAATACACACATATACAGTATATATTTTGAAAATATTTACATGTATTTATATTCATATAATTTGTATTATATATATAAATATATTTAATATATAAACAGCATATTTTTCTAACATTTATGCATGCATGTGTGTGTATTTACATATTTACATATTACACAGTACACACACATATATTATGTGAACAAAAACTTTTATTTTGGATGCGATTAATCACGATTCATCGTCTGACAGCACGAAAATAAATTTAAAATAGAAATAAAATTTAAAAAGAAATGACAAAATAATGAAAATGCCAGAAGCACACAACAAAATTTCTAAAAAAAAAAGTCTGAAAACTGAAAATCTAAATATTTTTTAAAATTGTAATATAAATTAAAACTATCATAGTACACTATAACTAATATACTATAAGATATTATAATATTGACAGTAAAATTAACTATAATTCTATAATAGTAATTGTAAAGAATATACTATAATAAATACTATAATAGTACATAAATAGTACTAAAATAACACCACACTAAAGACCCTTTCAAGGCAAACACAAAACTTAGATTCAGAATAGAAACAAAAATAAGATTACGAATAGAAACAATGTATATCATTGCTGATAAAACTCACATTATACTGATCTCAGCTCTAGACTGCAAAAAGAGATTCAAGGGAGTGAGTTTGTATTTTTTCAGCCAACCAAAAATGCCCTGTGCCTGTCAATCACTGAAATCCTTTAAAGCCTCTCAGTGAACATACAGGAAAGTAGAATAAATAGTCTATGGAAAAATAAGTCTTTATCCTTCTAAAACCTCTAGAGATGTTTAGAAATCTGAATGTACGTAATTTATAAGCAACAAACAGCATCTCTAAATAATGTGTAGCAAAATCTGCAGAGCTCTCGAGGGTCTGTCACTTAGAAAGGCTGGATCAATCTTTAATGTCAAGGGCTGTATGAGACAATGATATTGATCTAAATCCTGCTTCATTTAGCAAAGATTTTATTTTAATTTACATAAACTAAATTTAATTTCACCTTTGCCTAATTTGGGGTATGAACAGAGAAACAAAGGTGAATTTAAATTAGCACCTGAGGTGAGACTGACTTCACTGAAGCAACAAACACATTACAAATCCAATCTCGCCATGTAATCAAGACTCGGCTAATGAGCTGATGGAAAGCAGCTATAGGCCCGACCAATTAACCCGCTGTCTGACGAATAGCAGCCCTTCTGCAAACTGTCACGCGGGCGGCGACTGCTTGAATTCATTACCGTTTCATGAGATCTATGGTGTCATGCTGTCTGTGTAGTGAATAGCAGATGAACGTGAGTGTGACCTTTATTTTCTGCTGTGCCTGAAGATGGAAGAAAGAAGAAAGTGGGTCATGTGATCTGCTGTATTTCATGCACGTGCATTTAAAATGACCTCTTGCTTTGTGAATGTGCAATTACTCTCGGCACGTCCTGGCATATCTGTGATGGAATAAAGAGGGTCGAGAAAAAGGGTGTGAAAAGCTGGCGCCGGAGCTCCCATTTCAACTTACAGCAAACTTACAGTTCATGCAAATACATATACATATATATTTCTTATTCATTTAGATCAGCGGGATAACAAGCATTTAAATGTGCACATGCACTAAGGGAAATGTAAGCTGACAGTAATTTGTATAATATCACGAGAAATGTCAAGCAGAACTGGTTTCCAGAATCTCTTCTAACCCTGACAGACTAGAAGATTGAAAAAACCCACATAGGGCACATCAGGCATGTTGGAATGAATCATGACATTGATGGGTGAACATGCAACTCAACAGTGGCATCTGATGAAAACTACAGATCCTCAACACATGAGATCATACAGACGGGCTGAACCACACGTTTACATCAGCATTTACCCTGTCATTTGTGCTTGAGTTCAATACAATGCATTTATGACAAACCGATTAATTGCATATTTTGCTTTTTAATGGAAGCTAGGGATGTTCATTTCGGTTATTTTTCCTAACTGACAACCGACGCTCGTTAACC
>NW_015536630.1:439515-441204 GCF_001515605.1 Sinocyclocheilus anshuiensis | reverse complement strand
AGGCTTATTTTACAAAAGCACAAAGATTTGTTTTTATTGTGAATGTACACAAATAAAGGCAAACCTTTTACAATTCTAATTATCTTTAGGACCAAAAGGAGTAGTTTCTTCCACTGTTAGAAGGAAAAAATTCAAGTGACTGCGCCGGCGCCGCATGCGCGCACAGAGTTAAGCATTGCTACCTTGACAATGCAGCAGACATTCAGGAACAAACTTTTTAGCGTAGCGTATTTTAACCATGCAGCAAAACTTTTTAAATATTTTGATAAATTACTGAAAAAATTAAAAATTAAATGACTTTTTAAACCATTTAACTGATTTTATTAATCAGTCAAAATTCTTACGGTCTGTTAACCGGTTAAAATAAACATCCCTAATGGAAGCAGTATTTTTTTTCTTTGTAACTACAAAATCTACCAACAGCCTTGTCAATGAATAATGGCCATGCTCAGTTTTTATATATTTTCAGTGAATTTGCCAAAATATAATTTTAGGATACTAGAGTTAGTTTGTTTTAATGGAAAGAATTTCCATTTCCATTCCATTTTCTTTCCATTTCCAAAATGGAAAGAATAAAATGCATTTTATATATGTATAGACAACAAGGAAAAATATTGCTGGCAAAAGAGCTCCAATTAGGAATTCCAATTAATTTCAATTAAATTCCTCAAGGCAGTAAGATAGCAATTAAAATTGCGATTTAATTGTAATAGGATGTAGAATTTTTTTTAAAGTTCTGAAATTCAAAATTTTAAACAAGAAAAGCTAAATTTGTCCGCCAAAAATATTGACTTGAAAAAGCCTTGTTTGAAACTTTTGAAGAAAATCTAAAAAGATAGAAAGAGAGAATGTGAAGGAAAGATAAAGAGTTACATGATAGAAAGAAGAAAAGATAAAAAAAGATGAAAGAAAGAAGACAAAGAAGTAAAGTTAAAAATATGAAAGAAAGTTAAGACAGAAAGAAGTAAAGATAATCAAATCGGCCCATATTAAATCTCATCTGAGCACAGCTCTAATGTGCGTTTGCAGCCTGTCACAGAAGTCATGCGCAGGACTGTGCAGTAATCAGAGCGAGTGAAAGGCAGTGTCAGTGCTGATAGACCCTTCAGAGCTGCGGTATCGATCAGAGTGTCTGTGCATTATCAGAGCTCCTCACGGCTCCTCATGAGGTGTGAACGTCTCCTCACAGAACAGCTGCACTCATCGTGTGTGCGAGTGTGTGAGGCTCTAAAGGCTTGATGGAAGGAAAAGGCCATGCAGCAAAGAGGCTGTAAACAAGAGCGTCTGATTGGCTGTTGGAAGAGCTCTCCAGCGAGCCGCACAAGAGCACTTGAGAGTGCAATTACAGCCAGAAAGGCTGTGCAGATTCATAACGGCCCCAAAACCCCAAACAACTATGAGCTGTGATACTGAAGGCTGTGTTTGCTACAGACGCGGGGACGATGGGGGTTAACAGAATATTAACTGCAGCCAGCAAAAAGTAATGATCACCATTAATCATTTGAAGTCATTTTGAAAATATCTTCAAAATGCATTTCAGAGGTAATGTTAATCGCTCAGAAGTTTTTGCAGCCTATAAGTCTCAAAGAAGTTTTCAAATAAAAAAGTGGAAAGAAAAAAGGCAGAATGGTAAAAAAAACAAGGTAGAAATATTTTTAAAAAATCAAAAAGGTAAAAAGATGAAAAATA
>NW_015536630.1:419719-439351 GCF_001515605.1 Sinocyclocheilus anshuiensis | reverse complement strand
AAAAACCATAGAAAGAGAGAAAAGATGAAATCTGAAAAATTAAAAAGGTAAAAAAGATGGAAAAAACTAGAAAGATTAAAAAACTATTTAAAGTCAAAAGTTAGAACTAGTTACAAAAAAATAAAAAAGTAGAAATATTTGAAAAAAATATTTACAAATATTTCTAACATTTTTTTATTTTGAAAAAGGCAGAAAGATTTTTAAAAAAAGGTTTAAAAAAAAATCTAAAAATAGAAAGATAAGGTTAAAAACAAAATCCAAAAATGGCAGAAAGATTAAAAAAAGTTTTGAAAATCTTAAAAAAAAAAAAGAAAAATCAAAAAAGGTAGAAAGACAAAATGAGGTTAAATTGAAAAAAAAAAAAAAAAAAGCAAAGGTAAAAAGATAAAGTTAAAACAAAATCTAAAAAGTAAAATAGGTAGAGAGATGAAAAAGGTAAAAAACAAACAAACAACAAAAAAGGTAGAAAGTTTAAAAAAGATCAAACAAAATCTAAAAAACAAACAAACATCAAAAAGAAGATAAAAAATAGCAGAATCAAAAAGGACGAATGGACAGATGGATGAGCAACAAGCAACCAGCCAGCAATCATTCAGAACACATTAGCAACGGCATTGCAACACCCTAGCAACCAGAGGCAACCTCTTAGCATCCAATTTATATAGTTATTGAGATCAAATCATTACAATCATCTGACACCTTGTATAAAATAGTAGTAAAATGAACTGAAAAGCTTAGCTGTTTTAGTGCATGAATCTTTTCTAGAGATTCATGCACTAAAATGTATAATGTGTGATTTCATACACTCAAGAGAAGGGTCTTATTTTTTCACACAAGGCACATTTCTAACAGAAAACACATTCGCGGTCTACTTGGAAAGCTGAACACACACAGAAATTTATACCATCTGCTCAGGTTTAGACAGAGCCGCTCAATCTTGAATCTATAACCCGTCTGGTATAAAGTTCATCAGGAGCCAACTGAAGCCGAGTGGAGCTGTTTCTAATAAATACTGGGTGCTAAAATTCGCTGATCGATTCTCCTTGGCTCGAAGCAGGACAGTAATTGGTTTCCAGTTGCAAAATGACAAACATGTGCTGACCCAGTGTATCTCGTCTCATCCAATTGGGCTTTAAACATGTAATGTGCATAATTCAGCATGAATTTCTGTCAGAGAGTGTGTAATTTTTTGAAATAACGAATAATATTTGTTGATAAATTGCTATGGGGCCTGTTGAACAGACACAGCAGTGAACATGTGAAAATATAAATAGAGGATGTGAAGATAAATATCCAATATTTACAAAAACTGTCAGTGGAAAACATGTTGAGAATATTTTGTCATTTTTCACAGTATATAAATTTTACATTTTGCCTTCTTGTATTAAAGCATTGCTGAAAACCCTGTTTGGTAAGTTTGCAACATATGCCATAAAAACTGTCCAATCAGACTGGGACAATCTTTATGCCTTTAGTTTTGTAAATCTATAGGTTCATTGTTAAGAAAGACAATGTGAACAAGCAATGTATCATTTTCTTTTTTGGTCCAAATGAACCAGTGAACTGAGCTGCAAGTGTGAACACACCCTTAATTGAAAAAAAAAAAATTCCAGTAAAAAAAACTAAATACACACGGCTTCAAAGGTATTGCCACAACAGTTGAACATTATACAGTATATTATGTGTTCACATGATTTCAGTGACAAAAATTGCTTACTAAGTTTGTCTGTAAAATTTTGTCCAATGTTACATCCTTGTATCTTGGCTGTCATAACTTTATGAAGACAAGGTTAGTTTTATCACTTTAAGATCATGCATAATACATGTTCTTGCGGCTATGCATTTAAAAAAAGTGTTTTTTTATGCAGTTAAGTCAATTCCACTTCCTAACATTCCAATTCAACTTCCTGTGGAATGTGGCCAGTTCAATCTAAATTCAAACCTTTAAATCTTTAATTCTAAATGCCTTTATGTAACCCTGATCTTTTTTATTATTATTATTTAAATGGGTGGGTGAAAATTATTTCAACATAATAATCAACATTTTGCCCCAAATCACTTATACAGAACCTGAAACATTTTGAATCTACTTGGAAACACTGGCTTTTAATCAAAATGTTTCTTTTGAAAATCAATCTTTAATATGGTCAAAAGGCTAAAAATGATCAATATGGAATCTTTTAGCAACATTGCCCAGCCCTTAGACCACTCCAAAGGGTCTCTTTGAAAAATGACACACTCTAAAAATGCAACCTCAAATCTCTTGCATTATGTATGATGGTGAGCCATCTGTTAATATTCTAAAACGCATGGTAAAAACAAACCTACCATGAAGTTATAACGTAAAAGAAAAGAAAAATATTTCCTTTTAGACACGTTTTATAAAGTACCCACGTTCGTGAAGGATTAACAGAAGAAACCAAGAACCGTGTCAGCAGCTCTCGGACCATGAAGGTCTGTAGGCTACACAGGTGCATTTGCACAGAGACCAGTAACAGTTACTCTATAAAAGCATATTATTAAACAGTGTTCAAGCATGCATAAATGATGCACAAACCGCGGTCACATAGTGCTGCACTGGCCTGATGCCGCTCGACTAGTAAGGTGACTGCCTTCATCTCTAGTGGAAGATTTGTTTGGCCTGAGGACTAATTCTGCTGATACAGCCTATTTAACATGGAAACAAAAATAGCTTGAGCTGAGAACACAGTTTGAGAATGTGACCAAGGTCGCGACTCGAAGAGAGAGAGAGAGAGAAAGGTGCGATCAGGCCACGTCGAGCTGCTCCAGACGTGACAGCATGCTGTGAGTGTTCTTGAGGAACAAATATTCTTTTTCCATCGATACATGGCGGAGTGTAATCTGGAGCCGTTTTGCACATTTCTAACCATTTCTAATGAAGAGATCAGAAAAATCAGCTCTGCAGCACCTGAAACGGTTTTTAAAACAAACAACAACAACAAAAAAACTCAAAACAAAACTAGACGACTTTTAATCAATGAAATGCACATTTAGTTGATGGACATTTTAATTGTTAATTTAATTCCTGAATTCGAAACAAACTGGCATTGAGATAGTGAACAGAATGTAGAACCGCAATTTTCATGTAAGGAAGTAGAATTAAAAAAAAAATTACGTTACTACTGTATCATTTTTACCCATAAAAGCAAAGTTTGAGTGTTGCCTTAAAGACCTGATTGATAGTATTAAAAGAAGATTGAAAAGACAAATATAGAAATGCAGGTATTCAGATACAATACAATAGAATGACAAAAAACCAATAGAATTATAAAATGATGGAATGATAGAAAGGCAAAGATAAAAAGATAAAGAAAGAAAGAAAAAGAAAGAACATTATAGATAGAAAGAACAACAGTTAATGAACAATAAAATGAACGAACAATAGATAGATAGATCGAGCGAACAAGCAAATGAGTGAGCCAACAAACAAACAAACAATATATATAGATAGAACAATAGATAGATAGATAGATGACAGATAGAATGAGCAAAGAAATGAACGAACATTACATAGAACGTGCAAGCGAGCAAACGAGAAATATATAGACAGATAGAATGAGCGAACAAGTGAACGAACGAACGATAGATAGAACTAGTGAACGAACGAATGAACGATAGAACAAGCGAACAAGCAAACGAACAATAGATCGAACAAGCAAACGAGCAAATGAATGAACGAACGATCAATCGATAGATAGATAGATAGCATTCAGTAAACTCCACTTCATGTCATTCCAATTCAAATTCTTATTGAACTTCCTGTGTATTGTGGCCAAATCAATTCAAATTCCCACTCATTAACTGAAAGAACACCTCTTTCATTCTGAATTGTGTCAGTTACATCAGCGTTCGACTGTGAATTAAGCGGAAGCGCGGATCTCTTGAGAGCTTCTCAGTTCCCACAAAACCACTTTTCTCCAGCGTTACAGGTACACAACACAGCTTCCTCTCTTTTCTTTTGTGCCTTTCTAATGACATTTCCGCTTCAGCTTTTACCTCCTTTGCACCCACAAATTACAACCATCTCCAGCTTTCACAGGCTCTCGCCAGTGCCGCAGAAACGCCTTCCTTTTCAAGTCTTTGCGCTTTAATTAAGAGCCATGTGACTAGCATGCGTCTGTGAGCTGGCGGCGAGCGCGGCTATTCTCTCGGCCTGATTGAAATGCAGCACACAGCGTCTAGAGGCCGGGACCAGCTTTAGCATTGTTCAGAGTAGAATGGCCACAGAAAAAGCCTGATTTTTGAACATCCAGACAGGGGGAGAGGAGGATGTTGCACGGGTTCGGATGAGGCCTCATGGGTTATGGTGCAGTAATCCATCCAGAGAGGCTGTGAAAGTGACCTTCAGTAAGTGCTTTAAAACACGAAGCCCGTCTGCTCACAGAGACATCACCAAATGATTTTGTTTATAAAGATTAATCCTTCACCATTAGGTCTTTTATCACATCTGGTAACCCATTACAAGACCTCATTTCCCCGCTGGAGATTTAGGTCAGAGACACAGAGGCTTTAGAATAATGCTTACATTAAGAAATCATGCATCGTTGTCTATTAAAGCTTGTTATATATTCATAAGGCATTTTAATGAAGCTGATATAAGTTTTATAAGGCAGAGGCAGTAGTTGAGCATGAGTTGTGATGCTTTTTCATCTGAAGCTGCCTTCAGCAGTGCTGATGTTGAGACAAGTTTCTCAAATATGTCACTAGTATTCCTAGTCAGACAGACAGTCCCGTCCCAAACACCATGAGATGAGGCAATGCTGCCGTCTGGTCGAGATGCACAAAAAGATTATGAAAGCAACACAGTTTTGCACTTTTCAGCAGCTTACTTAAAAAAATAAAAAAATTTAAAAAAAATTAAAAAGGGGGCAAAATAGAATAAAATATATATATTTTTCCTTTTATTTCAACCCAGTTTTGCACTTTTCAGTAGTTTACATAAGCAAACAAACAAAAAATGGAGCTGGGAATAAAATTAAATATTTAAAAGTTTTATTTTAACACAGTTAAAAACATACTTTTATGTTGCAAATTGAGCTGGGACAAAACAAACAAACAAACAAACAAACAAATAAATAAAAGAAAAGTTAACAAAATATTTTAACAAAAAATGTTAACATAAAAATTTAAACACAAAGCTGCCTTCATTCTAGTCATTTCTAAGCAATCGGGCATGTTTCCAAAAGTCAACTATGGTTGCAAGTTCCATCATTACCAATAGAGTTCAATGGAACTCGCGACCATAGTTAGATAACAAGCACACCAGGTCTAAAATAGACTACTGACAAATAACTCCAATTATAAAGTTTTAAAAATCCATAAAAACTATTGACTATATGGTATTTTACGTTGAAGTATAGAACACCATTTAGGTCATTGTGAAATTTTAAAATAAATACAAATAAGTGGTGTAGACAGACTGTGATTGGTGCAAATTTCAGGATGGTAGAGTCTAGGGCTGGGTTTTGACACAAATTTCACGATTCGATTCTCATTCACAAGCTTGCGATTCGATCCGATTAGCAATTCGATTCGATTCGATTCAATATTGATTATTTTGGATACATATCAGGTACAGTATATGCCAAATTTTCTCAAGGAAAAAAAATCTCAACTAATGCTGTAAAATATACATGAGAGTCAGTTGGTACTACATTATAATATTGAAGGTTAAAATGGACTGATTTGTGCTGTACAACTGCTTAAATTGCACTTACTGAAGTTTTTATAATTAGGTTACAATTACTTCAGTTATGTTTTTTGGAAATATACACATTTAAATGGTGGCTGTCATAAAAACTTGGACGGATTTATTCAAACATAAATAAAACATTAAAGAACAGTCAAAAATTATAATGAATGTTATATGGTGCATATATTTAGCAAAATGCTCCTCTCTACAGTTTATTTTTCTGGCTGACTAATGAGTTTATGGTCACCGAATATGCGTTCTGTGGTAAATGTGATGTTACATGAATTGTTTACAAGCTGTTATATTGACGGCTTTGCGCGGCTGAAACACTGATTGAGCGATTACATGAGACAGGATACGGATTGTAAAGTTGTACTCTTTCTTTTAACTTACCTTCGGATGTTTAGTCATGTTTATTTTGTGCTGAAACCGGTATTAATGTGGAGGAGATGATCAGTTCACGTGCGCTATGCGCTGGCATTTCTGTTGATCGAGGCGCTACTGCAGCGATCTGTCACTATACACACAGCGCCAAAATGGCATTTATTGTTTAAATACTGCAATACAATGGACATAAATTGAAATCTGAGACTTTGTTTCATATTAAAAGTACCAAAGCTCAATGCTTATTGCGATTTATTGGATGGGAGGTCCCCTTCAATGTTCCATCCATTAACTGAAAACAGGCTAGAATAATCGATTCTTGGGATTTAAGAATCGATATCGTTTCGTAAAAATGAGAATCGATTAAAATCGAGATATCAATAATTTTTTACCCAGCCCTAATAGAGTCCTTCACTGGGAATTCAGAAATTAAACCTTTTTTCTCAAATCTAAGAGGGAAACCACTAATAATGGCCATCACTTCACAAACTCATAACATGTTCACAATACATCTGCCCTGAAAGGGTCATACATTAGCCCTAAAAATCAATTTCTCTACGGAGAAAATGCATGGGATTTTAACTTCCGGATCCCGACTGCAGCGCTCTATAAAACTCGTCTTCCCACATGATACATGAAGATATATTAGCCTGTCGCTCACACTGCTTATCCAATAAAGCACAATTTATCAAACAACTTCCATTTTGCTACAGTTCATCCTTTGAGAACTGCAAAAGATACACATGCACAACTTTTCTTTTAACCTATATCTTCGCATGGTTTGCGGTCTCAAGAGACAAAATGTACATGAAAAGCACATTGCAGCTTCCTCTCGCTCCACACTGACCATGTTCTACAAGCAACATTTCAATGTACATGTCAAGAAATGTGACAAAATGGGGACAAAGGGAGAGGAAATACAGATCTGGACACGAGAACGAGCTTTTTGTTTCCTTTAGTGTTTGTGTGTGTGTGTGGAGGTGAACAGAGGACAGGTGGTGGACTAAGAGTGCTGTGTGTTGAGTAGAGGTGCGAGACGGGCCGTATGCCCGCCAGACGGCTCAATTTTCCCATCTTGAGATCCCATTTGGGAATTTGATTGCACAAGGATTGTGTGTTCACAAGGGCTGAGAATCAGGTTCCATCTTTCAAAGAAGACTAGCTGCAACCGACTCATAAAAGGAAGCATTACTTTTTTTTAATTCTGAAAATGCAAAATGTATTTCAGAGTTAGCTTGTAATAATTATAATTTAGGCTAATTTAATTAGTTTTATATAAAAACAATCAATCAATGATCGACCAATCAGCACACAGAAAAAAGACATTTTCTTTCATGATATTTTTGTCTTGTTTTGCAGTAAAATATCTAAACATTTTTGAATCAAGAAATAATACGGAATCAAAATGACATATTCTCTGTTTTCTGAGACATATCAAAATTACTTAAAACAAGAACGGATATCTGCCAATGGGATAAGAAAAAACTTAATTCAACAGGAAAACAAATTTATTTTTCTTAATTCTTATGAAAAATGTAACGTCATTTTGCCTCACAAGTAAAAGTTTCTTGATTTAAAAATGTTTAGATATTTGTATTGGAATATAAGACAAAAATACTAAAAAGTTAAATTAGAAGCAAAAACTAATTTATTTTCCCAAATTTCTTAGTTTTAATATTTTATTATTTCAATTTTAATTTATTCATTTTACCTTTCGTCATTTCTCAAGTAATGCATCTTAATTTAGAAGTGTTTAGATGTTAGTATTGAAAAACAAGACAAAAATACTAAGTTAAAAAATGACTTTTTGCAGTGCAAGTTTGATTAATCGACTGCAATCTGTCCATTTTGACCAGTTTTGGTCAATAATGTGCTTGGTTAGGTGATCAAACCACTAAACCAGAGGACTACTATTGGAAAATAAACGTTTTCTTGTTTGTAGTTCATTTCTGTGTATATTGCACTATATCAACAATCAGTCGGCCTAGTAATTAGATCAGTAACACATCAGTTCTCCACTAAAAATAACAATAGTCTCAGGCATGTCCTTATTTAGATAGCACATCTATTATAACTCAGTCGGTTTAGAGGAGCAGCTCATCTTATGGAAAATTTATTTGTGCCAAGAAACAGATCTCAATGGGACGGTCGTGCCATGTGCCTGCCCCACATCCGAAGGGAGTGTTCTGTCTGTCCCAGCAAGAGAAACCTGCACATTCTGCCCGCCTTCCAGCAAAATCATACAGAGACCCCGGGCATTTGAGTTGTCATGGCTACATCGCCTAACCAGCAGGATTGAAGCATATGAGCTAGAAGATGTGCGAGCGCACATCCCCCCAAAACAAAAGCGCACAGACACAGGGCCGGTTCAGCTCACCTCTCCACTGATCCCTCAGAAAGCGAGAGGGGTGTGAGGGAGAAGTGCCGGACAAAGCCGGTTACTTTCTCTCCTTCAAGCCGCCGCAGCGGTAAATCGAAGCAGAGGTGTGAGAGTGCAAACGTTCACTGCAGACACAGCGCTAATCCATTAAAAAGCATGCTCACTTTATAAAAGAGAACCTCCGAATGGATCAAAAACCACCATAGAGCATCAAATTACATGCTTGTATCTGCTAGAGACGCGCTAATAGAGAAATTGCAACTCATATAATATTCATGGCTCCAATTTTGTGAAACCACTAAAGAAATTGTGAATGAAATCATCTCTAATAGTTCAATATATGCTAAACATAACAATAGGTAACATCTCATGTATTATTTACCACAACAAAACTCTGCTCCAAATCTGTATCTTTCAATTAGTGAATCATTAGACTGATTCAGACTAATAGTTCATGAGTCCAACAGTGACTTGAGAGTCTTTTCCATTGATTCATTAAAAAGAATTGCTCATAGGAGTCATTTGTTCATGAATAAGACTACGCTAGTCGTGCTGTATGTTTGCAGACAACAACTAAGGACAGAAAGATGTCTCATATATTCGTTATCCATGTGTAATTTCATGCTAATCAAATTCAAGAACCAAATCTTGAGTCTCAACCTACAACAGCCAATATTTATTCACATCCATGGGCCGATAACCAATATGACAGCCAATTTTAGAAATCAAAACAATTTTGCTCTGAACACAAGCAAAATTGTAGTAAATATACAACTTCTAAGAGAAAATGTTCATTAAAACATTTTAATAAAAATTATATATAACTGTTTAGTGGGCCTACTTCTAAAAATAAGCACAAAAAACTGGTTGAATCGGATGCTAGCTACCAGTTTTTGTGCAATCAAATCAATGCACTAAATAATTTGAATAATATGACAAAATAAGCTGTATCTTTGAGTTTGTATGACAGGGTTATCATCATTTAAAAATTAAAACCATAACAAAAAAAAACTTTTGGGTTGTTGAAATTAAAGAAATGTAAACAGAAAATAAAATAAAATATTTTCAGCCTGTTGCCAACACTAAATTTCATTTTCATTTAGTTTGTTATTTAACCAAAAACACTAAAACTTAAATAAAAATTAATAAAAAACATACTATAAAAAAGCTAAAACTAATAAACATCTGACAAAACTCACAACAAAATGACTAAAATTTTGACTAAAATTGAAATGAAAATAGAAAATAGGAAAATAAAAACTAATTCAAAATATTAATTAAAAAATATAATAATAGTATCGCAAAGGCACCAAAATAAAACTGGTTTATGATAAAACTGGTTTAGCAATATAGTCCATTACAGCTTTCAAAAACAAAAAAGCTACTCTTTCAGAAATACTGGGCTCATGGTGCTTATTTTATCAGAAACTAGCACGTTTCTAAGTACTACTCTGAGAGTAAATCTTTACATACTACAACTGAAACCAAGGCAGACATTATTATTCCATGAAGAATGGGGGTCAGACCCAGCATGAGCTTTACATCTCTCAAACGGCCATCTGAAAAGACACACACAGCTGTCAGCTGTGAGGAACCGAGGGGCCGTGGGCCCCACTCACAGATTAGCTTCTGCTGGACACCTCAAGTCTGAAAACGCTCGCTGCTCTCAAGAGGAGCCGCAAACTACGGGCCGATAGTTTTCTCTGAAAGACGCCGGTACAGTACAGATGACAGAGCGCTCTATTGTTTTGGAAGTGGTAGCGGGATTTGTCCAATCGGAGGGTTTTGTATGACAGGACACTTCCCTGGGGCCCCGGCTCGTGGAGACAAAGGAAAATATTTACATGTGAATTCAGCAGAAAAGTACTTTACGGTTGTCTTCTCCATCACACGTGCATTTTGCTTCGGAATATGGAGTGTAAAATGAACACTGACTGATATCCCACTGAACAAAATGAGCCTCGGATGTGGAAGAAAAGGCAAATATTGCACATTTAATTTAGCACCTGTAGCAGCTCCCAAAAGAAATGGGAAGAGATTTGACACCTGAAATATAAAGAAAATGGCAATGAAATTGGATGCTAAACGCTTTGGGTTCCTAGATCCAAAAAAAGCAACAATAATGAAACTAACCAAACACGAGAAAAAGCTTATTTTAAGAAAGAAATAGATTGTTAAACTCACAACCAGGTGTGAGCTGTACACCCAAAATCAGAGGGGTTTGCTTCCTTTTTTTTTATTCCTTAAAATGTATCACAACAATATTTTTGCTTGGAATTTAACAAACTTTATATTAAAAAAAAAAATATATATATAAGTGTCTGCCAAAGGCATAAAAGTAAATCCCTTAAATAAATATGAATAAATTAAAAACAAAATGTAAATAAATAAATATAATGCAATATAATTAATACAAAATTAAATAAAATGAAAATAATAAAAAAATAAACATATTATTTTTTTAATTTGTGACCCTGGACCACAAAAGCAGTCTTAAGTCGCTGGGGTATATTTGTAGCAATAGGCAAAAATACATTATATGGGTCAAAATTATCGATTTTTCTTTTATGCCAAAAATCATTAGGATATTAAGTAAAGATCATGTTCCATGAAGATATTTTGTACATTTCCTACCGTAAATATATCAAAAATGTATTTATCATTAGTAATATGCATTGCTAAGCACTTCATTTGGACAACTTTAAAGGCGATTTTCTCAATATTTAGATTTTTTGCATTGATTCCAGATATTCAAATAGTTGTATCTCGACCAAATGTTGTCCTATCCTGATTACAGAACCGGCTTTACTGATAAGATGCGCGTTAAATATCGCATGCGATTAATCGTGCAGCCCTAATATATATATAAACTTAGTTTACTAATTGACCTACTTATCTAATTATTAATAACTATCTTAATGTAAATAATTTATCAGTGTAATGTTCTGAAAAATAAATAAATACATTTTTTAAACATTGAAATCTCAACTGACTTGGTTTACTTCAATAACATACCATCAATACCAATAAAAAACCTAAAAATCTCAATGCAAAAAAATTATCAGTGTAATGTTCTGAAAATAAATAAAAAATAATTAAAATAATAATAATAATAATGATTAATGTTTTATAACCCCTTCAGTGACCTATCCTGACATAATTGTAAAAACAAAAACTGAACTGGATAAAATAAAGTCCAGGGGGGTATTCCAGAAAGCAGGTTATGTGACATACCATTAGTAATATGCATTGCTAAGCACTTCATTTGGACAACTTTAAAGGCGATTTTCTCAATATTTAGATTTTTTGCATTGATTCCAGATATTCAAATAGTTGTATCTCGACCAAATGTTGTCCTATCCTAACAAACCATACATCAATGGAAAGCTTATTTATTTAGCTTTCAGATGATGTATAAATCTCAATTTTAAAAACTGACCCTTATGACTGGTTTTGTGGTCAAGTGTCACATTTGGAACTAAAATTATGGAAAACGAAAAGATCATGAATTTAAATACCCGTTTACTTTAAATTTATGCACTTGACAGGCTTCACATTGCATTGGTTCACATGACCTTTGTTCTGCTAGCGCAATACTCTGTTTCAGCTTCATAAATTTCATGTTTTCTGAAACATTAAATATATCATGCGCTAATGTACAAACAAACAACAATAAACAAAGAGGCCATGATTTAGAAAGACCCAGATACAAACGATCACTACAATGTTCACCATAGTAATCACAACAAATCTAGTCAAAAGCACTAAATGGTCAGCATCTGTTTAGAGCTTCAATCAGGTTATACAAGCATCATGCAAACTCTTCAGTCTCTAAAGAAAGCTGTTTTGGTGTGATTTTAATGGCGCTGAAGTCCTCAGAGCTGTAAGTGGATAGATTTGTCAGTAGATTAACTCTTGACTCTTACAGTCAGAGCTGTGCTGGACATCCACTGCGTCTGACCGCCGGCTATAATGGCCGTCTGCCAGCGGAAACCAGAGTCACTACAGACAGCAGATAACTAGCAGCTTTCACCCGAGCGGAAAGGATGTGTTAGTCCTCAAAATAACAACATATTATTATGATCTTCCACTCTGCTATAATGATCTCCGTGACTTAAAAATGACAAACTTGTCAAAATCAGCTTAGTTTAGGTGTAAAACAAAACATATGTCAATAGTTATTATTTTTTATAAGCAAATAAATATGACATTTACACAAAAATATTTTAAAAACAAACATTTTTCAATAACAAATGCACATTAATTGTGAACAGGAAGAGCAAAGACATCAATTTAAAAATGTAAAAAGGGTTCATTTTGATTTTACATTGTCTTTAAGCATGTTTGTTGTGTGTAGCACAACTCGATGGACGTTTGAGGGTTGTTAAACAGTCTCTCTTGTGTTGAAGAGCTCTTCTGAGCAGCCGGTAACATCACGACACACAGCTGTGTTTGTTCGGCTAAAGTGTGCATTAAAGAGGATCTCCATTCCGTCTGTCTGCTCACAGAAACCTAAAACAGATGCTGAACGTGGAGCAAAACGCCCTGTCTCTGAACAATTAACCACCAAAAGGGTGTGTACGGCATCCATGCATTAAAACTCATGTAGAATATGTTGAAGAGTGATTCATACTTAAAAATCTAAACATGCCACAATGGTTTAAAAAGCAAAGAAACAGATGAAAGACTCAATCATTATTGCGCAAAATGACATTAGAGTAACATCAGTGTTTGGAAACAATCAAATTATATTTTTACCGAATTTCAAGCAAACAACTATATTATTAGACATTGTTGATTTGATACTAAATTATTCATACAATGACATAATATTTTGTTCCTGAGGGACATTCATATGAACCGGCTTGTTATCGTAACACACTGAACTGTCAATATTTCGATCAAACGCACCCACTCCTGCCCAGGCTGTTAGGTCATTTACAGCCATCGTTTATTATATTAACTGTTCCACTAACACAGTAAAGCCGCAACACTGTACGTGCCTGTTCAAGGCATCCATGCATAAAGACCGAGGACAACGGCAACACAAATTGATTGCGCAGTGGAGCAGACAATGAAAAGGACAGCCACCATAAAAAAGCACATCCCAGTTTCCCAGAATGCCATTGGACCTGTTACATCTGTCAAAGATAATCCATCAACATCGATTTGATGTGGAGTATGTCCTACAAATCTAGTCTATAGGGTTTACTCTACTCCAGTGATGTTGTGAAGACTGTACACGTGGTTTCTACATTTCCTCATAATTGTAGTATTTGGCTACCGGCGTAACCTGAGCCATTTCCAGAGCAGACCTTTGCAAAAACGGTTGATATGTAGTAACATGGCAGCAAACTAAATGATTAGGATGTGCGCACAATGACAGCATTATGCCACAACAAAGCAACTGCAAAAAGCACATTTTATGCAAATGTACATTGATGCAAAGACCAATGGGAAAGCAGAAATTGGAGGTCATCTGATCCCCCTACAAATAACGATTGGATATTCTAATCAAGTGTATTATATGTATTATACACCAAATATATGTGTGTTTAAAAAAGTATATAAGTATATACATATTTCATAATGAGATTTTCCCCCCACTTTCTATATTTGCTTCAATGACAGGTTAGAATTGTGTACATTTTTTTAATAAAAAATTTTTTTTAATTAAATATATATTTATGAAATAATTATTGCATTTCCAACAAAAAACTACAGTATATTATGATATTTATAGTTATCACGATATTCAACTATTTAGTTTTCAAAAAAATATTTTTTTACAAATTAAAAAAGTAATTAATTAATTAATTTATCCAAAAATGACTACCATCACATAGTTATTTAATATATTAAAAAATATTTTCATTGAATTTACCGCAAAAAGATATATTATGGTATATGGTGTTGCTTGCTGTGATATTAAATTATTCATGACGTTAGTTTGACTGGTCCTAAGAGACACTGTATTCAAGTAGGAATGGCAACTAGCAATGGCTGCATTTGTGCACTTGCATCTGAAAATATTAGCTTTGCAAATAACATTAAATTGTCTTATAGTGCAGAAAGAACAGATCGTTTATGTTCTTACATGCATCACAAACCAAATGTTACTTTACACTGACAACACTGTTGAGACTGAGTGTAACTACCACACAAGAAAAGTTGACTAGCTTCTGCTTCACACTTAAGAGTGAAGAAAAACAGCACTATAATGACCAATCAGAAGTCTAAGTGGGTTTTAAGCGCTGCTGCTGTTGTGAGGCCATAAGTTCATGTGAAATAACGCTCATATTGGGTGGTAATCCTTCAAAATCCAGTAATCTTAAAGCGTTCGGGTCGCAGCTGTGAGGTCAGTTCACCCCTCACCCTCAGGTCACACAGAGATCACAGTGCACTTCCATCCAGACATTTATCTGAGCTCAGAAGTAGCAAACTGCTGTAACTATGGGTAAAGGTTTGTAAAAAGAAACTTAAATGCAAAATCCTCTCAAAAGAGCTCTGAAGTCCCTCCGCAGTGTTTCTGTCAGACTCATTCAGAAAGCACATCTCTGATGGCCTCTTTGCTGCCAGCATGCTCTCTGTTCCAGTTTAAAACTGACAGGAGAACAGATTCACTCTGATTTAAAAACAGCAAACACAAAGTATGAGTCCAAAACATGATGTAGTTTGTCCTGAAGGACGGGCCGTTCAAGTGAACCTCTAAAATGTCTCTGCGCCCGCTGCCAGACAGAAACCTGAGAGAACTGTTCGAAATCACAAAAACCCTTTGCTCAGATCTAATAAAAGGTCAGCGGTGACTCATGAAATGCTTTCCAGAATGCTGCACTTTACAGTTTGTGTCTGAATCTTTTATGAACATTATCCGGTGGAGAATCGGTGCACTTCTGTTCTCTCAGTCCTCAGAAAACACAGATCTGTGGAAGTCAAGCTTTTCATTATCTGTGAGAAGATCACTCCAAAATGAAAGTTCTGCCATCGTTTACTCACCCTGTGTTGTTTGAAAGCCTTGGAAATGTTTGTGGAACACAAAATGAGCCAAGCAAGTTGCATTTTTCCATACTATAAAAGTAACCGAGGCTATCAAGCTCCAAAATGCCACTTTCTATGAAGAATTAAATGTAAAACATACTCAGTGAAAACTGACAAAAAATAAAGAGTAGATGACTGATGAGGAATTTCCATTTTGGCTGAATTATCAGAAACAGAACTGAACAATCAGCACATATAAATCTGAAGTCAATTTATAGATAGATAGATAAATAAATAAATAAATAAATAGTTTCAATGTAAAAAAAAGTAACTTGAAATGCCAAAGTTTTATTAAATGACAACTTATATATTTGCGTTGAATTATCATGTTTAATCCATTAAATTTATTGTAACACTAAACTTTTAAGTTGTGATGACTAATTATAATTATTTATCTAACTAATATATATATATATATTAGGGCTGCACGATTAATCGCATGCGAACCTATCCTGACATAATTGTAAAAACAAAAACTGAACTGGATAAAGTAAAGTCCAGGGGGGTATTCCAGAAAGCAGGTTATGTGACATACCCAGGTATGTTTAAGGGTAAGTAAGCTGATAAACTCAGCTTTCGGTTCCAAAAACGGAGGTAACTTTCAGAGTATGTAAGTAGCCATAGCAACTTACTCTCTGAACATAACCTGCTCTGGAGTAGGTTCTGTTTCAGGGTTAGTTCACTTCACTTGTTAGTTTGCATGCGTGACCTTCTGACCAGAGTCCAGTGGGCATGACAGATGGCGCACAATATTACATACTATTACAATATAGTCATTTAATATACTCATATATATATATATATATTAGATAGATAGATAGATAGATAGATAGATGATATGTTAATTATAAAGCACTAATATAAGTAATATATAAGGTAATATACTATTATAATATGGTTACTATATTTATTTTATTGGCACATATAATAGTTACTTAATGTATACATTTTAAAACACTATTATGACATGGTAATGATTTATTTATTATATTATATATTTATTAAATTTTATATTATCATCTCACACATCATCTGCATTTTCTATAATTTATTTCTATAATAAAAATACATATCTGATATGCTTTATTTTATTATTAGCATCAAACAAACAATATAATTATTTTTCTCAAGGATTAAAGATTAAAGATTAAATGGAAAAAAAGAAAAATGATTGCACAACCACCAGTTAGGTGGCGATATGAACCAAGTATGCAAATGGCCTTTGAACAGAAGAAGAAGAAAGTAGTAGTATGGCGCACTTTTTCTTAGCGTCCGTTTCCATAGTGACTCGTCGATTCATCGCTTTGTTGAGAATATCTTGCGTGTTAACTAGGAACTTACTCTGGGTTGAATGAACTTACTCCCGGACGCGTTTTTGGAACCAACATATACCTCAAGTAAGCAAGGTTTGGGTTAATCAACCGAGAGTTCAGGGTTTAGCAGATGGTAAATTAACCTTGCTTTCTGGAATACACCCCAGCTCTATTTTTTTTCTCATCCTGTTTGATTCGAAAACAAGTCTCAATGCAGGCATAAAATGAGTTGTGAATGCTGTTTTTAACCTTAAAATAATTAGTTTGGCAGTAAAAACAAATTTAAACATGTAAAAGTGTCACCAAATGTTTTACAGCAGGAAAATTGATGCCTTTTTGATGCCAAGTCCCAGTGTGAGGCATTTCCTAACACAACTCACATATGATGAAGAAAAGTGATTTAGCAAAAGCCCAGCATTCCGACAAGCCACATGGATCCAAAAAAACAAGATCTGAAAAGCCAAAACAACAAAGCTACAAAATACAGCTTAACCAGATTAGAGGCTTTGTCAGGAAATATAGTTCCAACAATAGTCCATCAGGCAAAACAGATCATCTCAACAAGCCAGACGATTCGGGGAAACATTTATTTCCAAAAAAGTTATGCACTGAAGTTTAGTACTTAGGGTTAAAGGTTAGTTCAACCTGAGCATAGCATAGTTGCATAACGTATGAAACACTTCAGTTTTTTAAAAGAGTGCCGTGTGGAATAAAAATCAGGACGCTGCTTCCTAATGTAAAGAGACAGGCTCCTTCTGACTCACTAATGAAGCCAGAAAGAATATGCAACTGATGCCTTGATCTCTCTTGCCACATGCCACAAGGACCTGCTCACCCTGACCAGACACGATTCATCTGTTGTGACACACGCTTCACTTACACAAGCTTTTTTGGAAAGACACCAGTTTGGGAATGAACACTTCATCCAAGCCAGCACAGGAACACTCATCCATTCATAATGCAGGTCAGACAGAATACAAGCTGCACTTACTATCAACTTCCCACTGCCAAAAGTTATCCAAACACACTAAACGGAGGCTGGGTGTCTCATGTTCTGTGCCGATACAAAACAAACTGGAGAAATCATAAGACTTTGACTGGAGGAGATGATCTACAAAATGTCCTATATGAGTCAAAATCTGCAAACGGGTTATAATGGAACAAGTAATTTTTCATTATTATTTAGAATAGGATTTGCATTTTCATGGGTTTAAATAAAATATTTTTGTTATAAGAGACAATAAAAACAACCTTATGCATCAAATGCACTCCATTCCTGGTATAAAAAATAAACCTGATTTTCAAAAGTCAACAAATTTGCGACAGCTGAATGTAATATTTTTGACAAGCCAAACAAGTCTGTCTCTGAGTAACGTAATTTATTTAAACCACAAAATAAACTTAAGTATAACTTATAATAAGTATGACTTCTCCAGCACATTTTATAATTACCTAAAATTCAAACATAGTTCTCCCCTTACGCACATTATCACGTCCGTCAAAAACATAAGCTGACTGTCAGTTGGAATATTAGAACTGAAAACATTGACATAACACACTCATGGGCATCAATCATAAACAATCATTAAGAAAGAAAGAAATAATTATCACCTTACAATCCATCTGTTTTCAAATCCACATCATTTGAATATCACAACATTGATGTGTCAAAAAATAACATGCACAATAACGATAGTATTTACGAGAAGCAGAGGTCCAGGGAGTACATGCTCAGACAGACTTATAGTATTTAGACTTAATTTTCACAACTTACAACTTTCAAAACTGTTTTATGTAGTTTTTGTTTCATCAGCTAAACAATCGTTATGTTGTTGAACAACAGTACAATCCATTGAACACACTGTACTTCAGTCCCACACAGCCTCATTTTCATTCCTGTCAAAAATTAAATATGGCACTACCCAGACTAAGGTGAATATTTGAAGTCTTCTTGTATTTACATTTAATTATAATTAATAATTATAATGAATTATAATTATAATTTATGCATTTAGCAGACGCTTTTATCCAAAGCGACTTACAGTGCATTCAGGCTATACATTTTTTTACCAGTATGTGTGTTCCCTGGGAATTGAACCCACGACCTTTACGACATTTACATTCATGCATTTGTCAGACTGAAGACCTTTTATCCGAAGAAATGCACACTGTGTTGAAGGCATAGGCTACATTTTTATCAGTTCAATCATGGCAATTTTACTTGTAATTAAACCCATGATCTTGGCATTGTTAGCATCAAGCATACACATGAGAAATTTTTTTGTAATTTACAATAAAAACATTTACAATACTATTTACAATATTCAAAATATATTTTTTTAAAAGTTGTGTGTGATTTTTGGTGAATTGTATATAATCTAATTTAGCACATAACACAAAAACTGAAAAATTCAAACAAAACACAATGGCTGAAGTATTTAGCCAGTATATATATATTAGTGCTGGGCGGTATGACCAAAAATTTCTATCACGGTATTTTTCAAAATTATACCGGTTTCACGGTACATGACGGTATTATTTTTTTTCATGCATGACCGGGTGTTAACCATATTTTCTACTGATTGAGAGAGGAAATACATATAATATATATATATAGTGTGTGTGTAAAGCACCTGCCCCTTTAAGACTTGCACTCTATTCATTTACTAACTGTTAGTTTGCTTAGAAAAAAAAAACTAACACTAGCTTCTTTATTCTTTTTGTATTCCATTTCAGTTCTTTTTATTTATTATACAATTAACAAAAGCAAAAAAGGCCTCTAACACTAGCTTGCTCTATTCTTT
>NW_015536630.1:407630-419513 GCF_001515605.1 Sinocyclocheilus anshuiensis | reverse complement strand
GGCTTCCATTGTCCTCATTTGTAAGTCGCTTTGGATAAAAGCGTCTGCTAAATGACTAAATGTAAAATGTAATGTAAATCTGACAAAGACATGACAGTCAATATGAACTCAAATTCTCTGCAAGAACATTCTTCCAAAAAAATCCTATTTTGTAGGAAATCTAACAGCATACAGTATGGGTTTGCACACCTAGGTTAAGTAAATCATTTTGGGTGAACTATTCCTTTAAACCCTAAATTTGGTGTTAAATGCAGTTCTTCGGTTCACATTCCTCTCAGTCCACAGATACGCTTTGGAATAAGCCTGGAAAACCACAAATGTTTAAATCAAGCTCGCTCAAGCGCACTACATTGTTAGTTGCAGCACAAACGCATCTCAATTTGCAAGACAATTTGGGAAGCAGCAGTTTGCATACCGTGAAACCAAGGAAGCAAGTGAAAACATTTTAAAAGTGGGCCACTCTTTGCAAATGCAAATGACAGTTATGATAATGAGGACTTTGGCATGGCATGAGACATTAAATGGCTCTCTAAGCTCAAAGCGCAATGAAGCCATCTGTCACCAGAGACCCGTCACTGATAAATGTGCTGATAAGATGGCATAATGGAAACACGACTCGGACAAGAACAAAAGCGGCGGTGGAGTTCAGTGACAGCTCACCGCAGAGGCATGACAAGCGCTCTGCTTCAGGTGGATACGCCGCTGAACGGTGCAGTGCTTAATGAGTCCCAGTCTGCTAATGAAGACTGTTTATTATTATATATGCAAATATGACGAGGAAAAAATATGCATAACAACAAAAGACGGAGAGGGACTCAAGTTATTTAAAAATGTATAACCTTTATATTGATCTATAAATGTTATTTATATTTAAAATGTGGAACTCATTGGCAGAAATACAGCAAAAAAAATATGACTCTCTATTTTTTATTATATATACACGGATATTAGCAAGAAAAATATGCATTACAATAAAAGATGGAGAGGGACTCAATTAACTTAATAAAAAAAGTGTTACCTTTAAATTTAACTATAAATGTAATTTATCATTAAAATGTGGAACTTCACAGCGGAAAAAAATAAAAATAAAAAACTTAACTAGTATTTTATTACATATATTGATACGCAAAGGAAAAAATATGCATTACAAAACTGTGAGAGACTCAATTTATTAAAAAATGTGCAACCTTTATATTGAAATATAAATGTGATTTATTTAAAATGTGGAACTCTACAGCAGAAATACTGCAAAAAAATCTTAATTAGTATTTTATATATACTAATATAAAGAGGAAAAAATATGCATTACAATTAAAGAAGGAGAGGGAATCCATTAATATATTAAAAAATATAAAATATAAACAATATTTATAATGTGGAAAAAAACAGTATTTTTGTTTTGTTTTTTCAGTAAAAACATCACAGTTGTGTACAATAAAAAAGACTAGTTTTCAAAGAATAATTAAGGGTGAATTAAGTTTACTTTTCTCACCCTTAATTCGTGTTTATATTGTTGTAAGCATAAACATCAATAAACTGTTAGAATTATCTTTAAAATAAAATTTGCTAACAGGGTAAACAAAATTGAAGAAACATTTACAGTTTTCAGGTACGGAAATAAAGTAAACAAATGTAAAATAAGACTTCACTGTATAAATTAAATACATATTAATCCTTCTTTATTGTAACAGACTTTATTATGATTAATCTTCTCATTAGTTTTTGTATACATTTTAATATGTTTGTAAGTTTAAATATGTATGAGATCTCCTTTACTAAGGCGGGACTCTTATTTTGACGGGTTTTCTAGTCTACGGAGCAGCTATATGGTTAACGAAAGCACGCAGTTCTTCGGATTTAAAGTTTGTCAGTTTATTAAGCACACCCCGAAAAGACATGAGATCTGTATATATTTGTTTACTGTTAGTTGTAATAAGTGTTTTGTGTAATTCGCTGTATGTTGATGATAATGCAACTGAGAGAGAGAGTTTCTCGTGCTGTGTTTTGTTTAGCTCTTATGGTGATTTTTTTGGAGTGAAAAAGGACGCAATAAACTTAATAAAACATCAGTAAAGTTTTGGTCATCATTCAGATGAGGTCCGCTACACTTATGAAAGTTACAGAAGTTATTTAGTCAAGAATAGTGTGCGATCTTTTGTCTTTTGTTATTTGATTAGCATTAAAATGCAGACAGCAGCGCTAGGATTATGCAACAGACATTATACAGCTCAGTGCCTTCACGCAGTTAATTAATAAACCATCGGTTTATTATATCGGCCTTTTTGCTTATATAGCCGATATGCCGATGGTTGTAAATTGAGGAAAAATTGGCCGATAAATATCGGCGGCCGATACATCGGTGCATCCCTAATTTTAATATGCACTTTTACTTTTCAAATGAATATATCTTGTTTTAATGATGTTCAGATATATATTTTTATTGGAAAACAAGACAATATTGTGAATATTTGAAATGATCAAACATTATATGCACTGTTATAAAAGCATTAGTTTGTGCTTCATATGGTTAAATCAGTCATTGCACAATAAAATCATTTCAATTAATCACTGAAACTAAACTAAATATAAAGAGTTGTGCTGACCTAATCGCTTCTCAAGGCCCAAAACATCACTACCATAATAACAAAACTGAATCTGATCATGCAAAAAAGACAAAAACAAACATTAAACGTGCATTGCATTAGCCTGCCTATTATTTAAAAGCTCTTGAGCTCTGAATGATGCTCAGTGCAGTAAATCACTCTATTAATAGCATTCAGTGTAGTTAATGGATTACAGTTCTTGTTCTCTGGGTTATCGATTAGAGCCAAGACTCGCCTGCTCTCAAAGCCCCAGAGTGCACTAATGAATAACGACTTCAATTAAGGCTGTCTAATACCTCAACGTCTCTGGCTGGATAAAATCATCTGACTTGAAAGCATCAAGCATGCCGCAACATGGAACTACAATACTGTACTAGACCAACAAGACCTCAGAAATAAGTTCACGTTTATGTTAAGAAGACAATATGATAACCACAAAATTTAATGTGCTGCTAATATATGCAAAGGTTTGCTTGGATACTTGCTTGCAATAGTGATGGACCAATATATCAACCAGAGCAATTATTCAGGCAATATTCAGACTTTTTGAGATTATAAGCACTGGCCAATGAAATGAACAGGTCATTAAAAACATTTACATTTACTCACCCTCAGGCCATCCAAGATGTAGATGAGTTTGTTTTTTCATCAGAACAGATTTGGGGAAATTTAGCATTACATCGCTTGCTCACTAATGGATCCTCTGCAGTGAATGGGTGCCGTCAGAATGAGAGTCTAATCAGCTGATAAAAACATCACAAATAATCCACACCACTTCAGTCTATTTTGCTTGTAATAAATCCATCAAGACATTTAATGAACTTTAAATGACTGTTTTTGCTCGTAAACGATGCCAAGCATATTTCTCTCCAAATTCAGACTTTTTTACTGGAGAAAGCAACACTATGGATAGAGGGTGTAAATTTTAGCCAGAAGCAATTGTTAGAAGTTTAAAATGACTTAAGGATGGATTTGTTTCTTACAAACATGTTCACTTACACTACCGGTCAAACGTTTGGGATCAGAACGATTTTTTATGTTTTTTACAGGACTTTCTTACGCTTATCAAGGCTGCATTTATTTGATCAAAAATACAAGAAAAAATGTAATCTTGTGAAATATTATTATGATGTAAAATAACGTTTTTCTATTTTAATATACATTAAAATCTAATTTATTCCTGTGATGCAAAGCTGAATTTTCAGCATCATTTTGTTAGAAAAGATTTATATTTTGAATAAATGCTCTTCTTTTTAACTTTTTATTCATCAAAGAATCCTAAAAAAAGTATCACAGTTTCCCAAAAAATATTTGGCAGCACAACTGTTGCCAGCATTGATAATTCTAATAATAAATCAGCATATTAGAATGATTTCTGAAGGATCATGTGACACTTTATACTGGAGTAGTGGCTGATGGAAATTCAGCTTTGCATCACAGAAATAAATTATATTTTAAAGGATATTCAAATAGAAACCATTATTTTATATTGTAATAACATTTTGCAAGATTACAGTTTTTTTCTGTATTTTTGATCAAATAAATGGAGCCTTGATGAGCATAAGAGACTTCTTTAAAAAACATTACAAGTCTTACTGATCCCAAACTTTTGAGCGGTAGTGTATTTCTAACAAAATTTTCACTTATGCTAACTGATGGACTGGAGTGGTGTGGATTACTTGTGGATTATCATGATGTTTTTATCAGCTGTTTGGACTCTCATTCTGACGGCACCCATTCACTGCAGAGCATCCATTGGTGAGCCAATGATGTAATGCTACATTTCTCCAAATCTGTTCCCACGAAGAAACAAACTCATCTACACCTTGAACGTTATGAGGGTAATGCACTTTCAGAACTGGCCATAAAAAGAAAACCTCATATTGGTCGACCACCACAGCACAAGTAAATATAATAATGGATGACATTTACAAGGGACATTTTGCAGGCACAACCTTTCTTGGATGTTTATTACTCCAAAAACGAGACTAAACACCCGCACACACACACCAGGTGGATAAATTTCAAGCCAACGGGTAACCTTTGAAAGCAGGAAGAAAATGTCAATATCTCTGCAGCAAAACAAAGAGACGGTGCAAACATTTTCAGGTGATGTGACAGGAACTATAATGACGTAAAGGTTAGTACTCACTTTATACGAGTAGGGTATTTTGCTCAGGTCAATTCCATCCTTCACCAGCTTATCCCTTATCATTATCTTCAGCTTGAGTTTAGGATACACCACTGGCTCCTTGTGGTTCTCTAGAGCTTTGATGTCATTGGAAAGTCCGATCCTGGGCCTGTCCCAAGTAGAATTGACCCAAGACTTGGTGCATTTCTGTTTGCAGTCACTAATTTGATGGCATGTGCCATGTGGAAGGGGTTCAAGGGTGAAATACAGTCCCGGTGCCATCTTCTTGTCTTCATCTCGGAGTCTCTCCACGGCCCGGAGAACCTTTTCCCGGTGATGTGGAGTGAAGACACCGATGGCATCCAGGTCAGGGTCTCCTATCTGTTTGCACACCTCCAGGTCATCATAACCATTGTCAACAAATGACTCCACATACTGACACAGCTGGAGGGTTTTCAGCCACTCGTAGACGATAGTGGGTCCGTTATTCATCATTCCCAAATCAGAGGACATTCCCAAAGTCGATTCCCAAGCGCATATAATACCTTCTTCCCATCTTCAGTGCTACACATCAACACCGGCAGTCCATCAATGGTAAACAAGGCTTTCCAGTGCTGAATTCACTAATAAAAGGCAGAAAAAACGAGTGTTACATGCCTAAACATATGAGGAAATCGTAAAACTCAAATCAAAATTTGTTTCAGTGCAAAGAATCAATGTAAACAAAGTTTAAAGTGCATCATATTTACCTCAGTACCTTGATAGCCTGCCGTGTCATATCGAATATGAAATGAATAACGTTACAAGCTTTAGCATATGAAAATCCCTTTGTAAAAGTGTATCTTTTGTCATATATCCAGTCTCACAGTTTTTAATTCTTGACTGACGCTGGTTTCCTCTCAGCAGATACACTTTATTCCTCACAGCATCAGATTGTCACAGGACGAAACGCCGTTTGTATCCAGTGTCAGTGAGTCGCTTTCTTCCGCGAGTCGGTTTATTTTCCATTGATCCGATACTTAAATAAACAGGGCAAATGAAAACAAAGAAGATGCAGCTTCTGCTGTGCTGCGAACCAGACAGACTGAGCGCGTCTAAGTAATTCAACGGAGCGCCAGACGCCAAATTGAAGTTTCCCTCCCCTTCATTCTGATGCGCGTTTCGTAGCTGCTGTTTGACGTTAGAGCCCCCTGCAGGCCGTATGAGGAACTGCAGCGCTATTTGACTGCAGTCATTCCCACAGAGGAATGTTTTTTAAATTAATTTGATCTTAGATAAATAAAAATAAGTATTATCGTGACAATTTTGTAGAGAATGAACATAACTGGAATTACAGAAATAGTTAAATCAGTGATTTATCGACATTTAATGTTAGCTTTTATCACATTCTGACACCTGTTTAGGCATATATATATATATAACGTTTTTCTATTTGTAAGGCATTATCAGTCAGCCAAATAATCTAATATTAAAGAACACGCAGGCAGAATTTTTGCCAGTTTTAGCTGCAGTTTATACACAGATTATATTTTTTAAACAGGCATAATCTATAAATATTACACTTTTACTTAATAAAACTAAGTATTATCGTAACAATTTTGTAGAGAATTAACATAATTGAAATTACATAGATTGTTAAATCAATGATTTATCGATATTTAATTTGAGCTTTTATTACATTCTAATCGCATCCAAAATAAAAGTTTTGTTTACATAATATATGTGTGTGTACTGTGTATATTTATTGTGTGTATATATAAATACACACACATGCACGTAGCCTATATATTTAAGAAAAATATGTTATATTTATGCATTTAAAATATCTGTATATAATATCAATTATATTCATATAAATATATACATGGAAATATTTTCGAAATATATACTGTATGTGTGTGTATTTCTATCTACATAATAAATATACACAGTATACACATATATTATGTAAACCAAATTTTGGATGCGATTAATCGTTTGACAGCAATTATTTTTTTTAAAGGGTAAAACAAAAACCAGAAACATTGCATATATATTGTATAATGATTATGTAATAATGAAATTATAAATATAATCAAATTGTTTAATCAGGTATGTATCGCTGCCAAACGTGTATAAAACACCTGCTCATTTTGATTAGGCATCTAAAATATATAAATATGTGTGTTGCAGAAAAATACATATGTTTCTGGTTTTTGTTTTCTAGTTTTATTTTCTATATTCTAGTTATTTATATTTAAGTTATTTATTATAAGTCATTATTTCTTCCAAATTGAGAGTTCAAGTTGTAAAACTGTGACATCTAGTGGCCAAAGTATGCAAAATGACGTGTGGAATCAAAACGGCTGTAAAGAAATCTTTTTATTTTATTTATTTTCCATTGCACAGTTATGTCTATAAACATGTTTCCTAAACTGTTGGGTGGCAGCAGATTAAGACAAACATTCATGTGAAAGTCTGAATAATAAAACTGTACAATAAATCGACTGTGATGAGAACCTGCAACCCCACAGAGAATCTTCCCCAAAACCGACCCTTTTCAGGAGACTATTTTTTTTCTGGAGTATAGCAAATAATAGAGAGTGAATACATCTCACTAGCAGGACTAAAGAAAAAGAGCCAAAATATAATGTAGATTATTACACGAACAGTACACAGAGATGGCCAGTGATTTCAGAGATTCTTCAGGTCGACTTTCCCTCTTCCACAGACGACCAAGCAGATGACTCACCAGAAAAGATTTCATGTTTGATTCAGCCAGAATATATACACAACCAGTTCATCTTAAAATGCACCCTTTCGTATTCATTTAATTCAAAGTAAATTATATATTTATATATATATATTTTTTTTTTTAAATGTATAAATATATTAGAATATCATTAAACTGACAATGAGGACAAATCTGAGAGTGTGAGCCACATTTACACATAGCATCTGTCTAATTTTGGTCCTTCTTAAAGAAACAAAATGTCCAAAATAAAGACCAAAACCAACTACAAAAATGACTTTGATGTCATTACAATATAAAACACAGTGCAAAACCACACAACTGCTCATAGAAAAGAAAAATATATGAAGCTGGAATAGATTTTCAGTTTGTCAACATTGAAATTTGCAATTTTGGTAGATATTTACACAAACACCATGGCAACAGAAGGAGTAGTTTGCTATGTCTATCTATATATGTAGAGATGCCATGAGACTGATGTTTTAAATGATAAGGAACATTCTCTCCTCTCTGTGAGATCAAATTTCACAGCAGAGCAACTCTTTGGAGTCCAGTCAGATCACGGCCATCATCTTCAGTAACGTTGACTGCGTCAGCACTCTCAAGTTTGTCTTCAGAAATATTCAAATTTACAACATTTGGCAGCAATGTGACAAACAAAAAAAGAACAAACAGAAAAGCCTTCATGGAATAGTTCACCCAAAAATGAAAATTTGCTGAAAATGTACTAATCCTCAAGTCTATCCAAGATGGAGATTGTTTGTTCATAAGAACAGATTTGAAGAAATGTAGCATTGCATCACTTGCGCACCAATGGACGCTCTGCAGTGAATGGGTGCCGTCAGAATGACAGTCAAAACAGCTGATTAAAAACATCACAATAATCCACAAGTAATCCACACCACTCCAGTCCATCGCTAACATCTTCTGAAGCGAAAAACTATGCGTTTGTAAGAAACAAATCCATCATTCTGGCTAAAACACGAGTCCATAATTTTGCTTTCTCCAGTGAAAAAGTCGTCTTGCCTGAATCAGGAGAAAAATATGCACAAATCAGGCACTATTTATTTACAAGTGAAAACAGTTCAGAACAGCTCTAAACAAATATGTGGGTGGAATTTGATGTGAGAGAACAACTGGGGATGGACTTTTTCAGTGGAGGAAGCATTATTATGGATCTATTTTTTGTCAGAAGCAATGGTTTATAGTGAAAACGCTTTAAAGATGCATTTGTTTCTTACAAACACACAGCTTTTTGCTTCATAAAACATTAAGTGGTGGACTGGACTCTTGTGGATAACTGTAATGTTTTTACCAGCTGTTTGGACTCTCATTCTGACGGCACCCATTCACTTTAGCAAGTGATGTAATGTTAAATTACTCCAAATCTGTTCACATGAAGAAACAAACTCATCTGCATCTTGGATGGCCTGAGGATGAGTACGTTTTCAGCAAATCTTCATTTTCGGGAGAACTAACTCTTTCATATGCCTGATAGGAAAATAACAAGCGTCAACAGATTTGACAGATGCTTCTAATTTTAAACACAAATAGCAGCAATTTCTTACACCTCATAAATAAGAAAACACACTTAAAGAAAACATCCCAACATATGCTTTCAAATATATTGTATCTTTAGTTTATATAAATGTGAGCATACACATATTCTTGCATACATGTATGTTCAAGAACACAGGTATACGCACACGAGTCGAGGTTAGAATATATTCATGGGTCGCAAAGCAAAGGCAGAAGGTAACGCCCATCCGAGGGCTGCTGATCGAGAGTATGGAGTCGCACTGAACATTTAGTGGTCACCTCCACTGCAGCAACAAACACAGAGATAGATATATTCACCTCTCTGTGAGGATGACAAACTCATGCATTAGTCCATCCGAAAAGGCTTCTTAGAAAATACACAGAGAAATCCATTCCTCATGTACTTCAGAGGAGGAAGTCACCAGGTACTGTACACTGAGTATCGCATAAGCCTCGATATTTCCTCGTCCAGGAGCAGTTGCATCATGGGAAATGAGGAGGAACCGGTTTTGCATATGAAGAATCAGTACTCTCGGCACATTCCACCGGTGTCCCTCATGTCCGGAGACATTCATCACAAGGCACATAATCAAGATCATGCCTCACACTTCCCAACTCTCACTTGCACTCCTTCGTGATAAAAATATCCTGCTCCTGTAGATCAAAAATCATTTACATGCTCCAGATCTCTGTTTGTACATAACCAGCAAATATTCAGCAGTTATTCCTACTGATGAAACCTTTTAAAAGCACGTCTGGGTCATATTTCGCCCCCAAAAAATCTGAGAACTTAAGAAATATAACAGTTTACAGAAAATTAAACCAATTTTTTGCACTGTGAATAATTAGGCACATTTTTATTCTGTAATGAAACAAAATAAATAAATTTACCAAAATGTAAAAAAAAACATTTAAATTGACAAATATTTACATATCATAGTGGTATTTGTACTGTCTTTAATTTATGCTGATTTAAATTAAAAAAAAATTGTATTACAGTGTTTTTTTCTAAGCACAATGCAAAAAAACGTATTTGTCTTCATGCTAAATATTACTTTTTCTTTTGATGTTGGTGTGCAATATGAGCCAGACACGCTTTTAGACAGTCACGCTAATTAGATCTTTATATATACTTAAAATGAACATCTTTCTCCAGTGTCAACACAGCGTATAGTGCACATCAGTGTCAGAGCTCTTCCCTAAAAGCTCTTTTGAGACCTGATCAGTGTAAACCAATACGTCCTTTAGACGAAAGAACAACAAAATGATGCATGATCAGATCAGCTTTGCTGCCCAGGCCCGTCTGCAATTTCATATGGCAAAATAATCACGATATGTGGCAAATACAGCAACTTCCAGCCCTTTAGAGGTGAAATTAAATGGTACTTCATCACACCTTACGTAAGACAATCCGGCCTTTTCCATAGCTAACATGATTACTGGGTGAATCTCATGAAATCTAGTTATGCTTCAACCTAAAATCAAATTTATGTAATTTTTCGACAAAAATCTTGATTTTGGGGTGAAATATTAGCTAGATGAGATTCATCCCAATTCCAAAAACAAGAAAAAGCACTAATTTCCTAAATGAAATCACTAGACATGCAACCTATTCTTGCTCTAGTGACAGATTATCAGAAGCATTAAGCTTGGCAATGCTGCAGACGTTAGACTTTCTTTTGTCAGCTCTATGTCCCTCTGACTCATTTCATTCATCTTAAATCTTTAATTTCCCAAAATGTCCTTTCGGTAGTTTCTTTGCAGACAGAATGGCAGTGAAAATGACAGCGTGGCGTATGAAGGTATAAGACAGGGGGCAGCACCGGTGATGGGCCTCCTCTCCCAAGACAAGATCCACGGCTTTGTTTTCAGGAGAGGAAACTCAACTGCCGCCGAGAAAGGAAGGAAATCCCATCCTGATGCGTTTCGCCTGTCCTGTTCCTTCCCCTCCTGTCTCCTCTGTCTTTCCGCAGCTCCTCAGCTCGAGGTAATGCCCCGTGACGTTGAGCTGAGCACGAGTGGCAGTCTCTGGACATCACAGAGAGAGAGAGAGATACAGGAAGAGAAGGAAGAAACGGAGGAGAGATGATGGATCTGCTGTCTTCATAGGAAGGTCCGCTGACTCCCTGCAGGGACCTCAGAGCTGGTACCATTTCTTGTCCTTGTATTTCAGCATTATCTGGTGGAGAGAGGCAGATGGTTTACTCACTATGAAACAAATTAGCCAACACAAATATCATTGTTTGTCAAAGACTACGGCTGCATCTCAAAACCTAGAGGGCTGCCTACCTAGACAGCATTTCTGGACATCAATACCAATGAAAATTACAGTTTCTCAAAAAAGGACTGATTTTTGTGGCCTAAAATGCAATATTTGTGGCATTTTACCAATGCTTCTGCACTGTAAATCCATAAAAAAATCATGATGTAAATAGTGTAAATCAGTAAAAGAATACAATTACCTGTAAATAATGCACATTGTCACTGAATCAGTGTGTAATCAGTGAAAGATTATATACATTTTAAATGTTATACATTACTTCATGTTTTAACAATTTAATAATATCATTGTCTATTGTTTTGACTTTTTTCAGCATATAACAGATTATGAGTGATTGTATTCACTCAAAATATTTTAAGAGTGCATATCCAGTAAAATACTTCATATATTATTTATTTAAATCTAATCTACTGGTGAAATCAACCATTATGAGGACTAGTAAATATTTGCCCCAATATACATTATATTCAGTATTTCTTATAGTAGTTTAATAACATCATTAACCTCTAGAAACGTTAAAGGGGTCCTATTATGTTCTTTTACAAAGTCTTGATTTTGTTTTGGGGGTGTACTAGAACAGGCTCTCATACTAGGTTGT